>NW_026047975.1:560000-565629 GCF_023864345.2 Schistocerca serialis cubense
GCTGAAGCAGGTGCACCCTGACACGGGCATCTCGTCGAAGGCGATGAGCATCATGAACAGCTTCGTGAACGACATTTTCGAGCGCATTGCGGCCGAGGCTTCTCGCCTGGCGCACTACAACAAGCGCTCGACCATCACGTCCCGCGAGATCCAGACCGCTGTGCGGCTGTTGCTGCCTGGCGAGCTGGCCAAGCACGCCGTGAGCGAGGGCACGAAGGCGGTGACCAAGTACACGAGCTCCAAGTAAGGAGGTGGCTCTGGAATGGAAGGAAGGATGGAGAAGGCTCCTCCGTTGCGAGAGCGGCAAAACGGCCCTTTTCAGGGCCACCAACTTGCCATTTGCGGGAAGGGCGGAATTGTTGTTGTTGTTGTTTGTGTGGACGGCTGTGATGTGATGTATGTGTGCATTGTGATTGTGGGTGGGGGGGGCGCGTCAAAGCGTGTTGCGGGGTACGGCCACGAGGTTGGTCGCCGTGGCGTGGAATGGTGGCACGCCTCGTTGGAGTGGTTTTGACCCATTGGTGTTGGTGTGTGTGTGTGTGTGTGTGTGTGTGTGTGTGTGTTACCTGTCTGCGAGGGGGGACAGTGCGATCGGCGACTTTTGTGTCACCGTAACGACGGCCGTTTGCGGGTTTGTTTTTTGCACATCATACATGGCGAGGGTGAAATGTGAAATGTTTTTGTTTGGTTTTTTTTTTGTTTTTTTTTTGCCGCCCACTATTCCCTTTGCTGTACGCCGAGTTTGACAATGGTGCGACGTAACTGCAGCGTGGAGGTGTGTGAGTGACGTTGAAGTGAACGTGCCATTAAGACGCATTGTTGTTGTATTGTACTGTACGTGTACGGCGACACGCACGATGATGTACCATTCGACTCTGATTTTTGATAGCCGTGTTTGACTGATTGCGTACGACGCACGCACACCGATGTCGTCATTCAAGATGCACGCGTGTCCAGTGCAGTACAGTAAGCGCGACGCTAGACGACGACGACGGCGGCGGCGGTCGTTTGTTTGGCGAATGTCTGTACACGTGTTTGTCTGTGTCCATCCGGTATGTATTTGTTTGTTTGTTTGAAAGTGTTTTGTGTGTCGGTGACGTGGTCCGATCCGTCGCCCCCTGAGTAACTGTCGATCGGCGCGATAGACCGGCGTCACGCAACTGAACCGAAGTCGTGGGCACACCCGTCATACTGTTGTACACCGTCGCGCTGAGAACGGTAACGAAAGGTTGACTTTGATCGGTCGAATGTCTGGGCAGAACGTGAGGAATGAGGCAAGAGTGCAAGGAGGAAAGGACAGAGGGGGGGCAAAAGAGAGAGAGGAAGGGAAAAAGGGGAGAAACGCATTCGTAGAGCAACGGAACGTTCCCGTGTCGGAGGCGTATTGGAGCCGCACTGAAATGCGTTTAACGGCGGCGCGGCTGCAAGTGTCTGCCGTGGTGAACGTTACCTTTGACGGCTGCATTGGGCTTTGCCTTTGCTTTCGCTTTTCGCTTTCCCGGATGTACGTAACGTTTGTTGATATGGTTCTGAGGAAGAGTGTATGACAGTGCCGTGCCGTCCATGTTCGTGTGCCCTCCCATTGTGTGTATGCTATTGTCTGTGTACTTGAATGATGTATGTAGGTGTTAGTGGACATGTTTTACCAGTGGGGGGAAATGGATGTCACGGTGGAGATGACGCACCCTCCGTACAGAAAGGTGTCGAGAAAGTGAGTGTGTGTGTGTGTGTGTGTGTGTGTGTGTGTGTGTGTGTGTGTGTGTGTGTGTGTGCGCGTCCGTGAATTGGCAGTGTTTGGAGGTGGGCGTGCCCTGCATGTGGCCCGGAAGGCTGTTCGTTTGGCGGTAGTGTTGTGTGGACAGGGGAGGGGCATGCGTAACGCTGCTGGCATGGCATTTCGGGAGATGGGAGGGGGCAAACGAGGAAACGAGGAGCGGCGGCCAAAGACGGGACGGGGAGGGGCGCGGTGTGGGTGGCTTGCGCCTGTGCTCGGCGTTGTGGTTTGTGCAAAAGAGGAGGAGAAAAACAATGAGTTGCCAGGGAGGGGAGCGGTGTTGTGTTGTGGTTGTCGTGGTGTAGCCGCAGACGCGGCTGTCAGTGAACGTGGCGAGACGGACGGATGCGCGGAGGGGCGGGGGCGGCGCATTTCGCCGGTGCCGTGCCGTGCCATGCCTGAAAGCCGCGTGGTCGCTGTGTTGTTGGTGGCGTGGGGGCGAGGAGAGTACCGTACGGGTGTGCTTGTGCGCCGGAAATGGCACACTGCGCCTGCCCGTCTTGGAGGCTGATGGCTGTGGTGTGGAAATGGGGCGCGGTGATGTTGAAGCAGTTGAAGAACAGAAAAGAAACCAAGAAGAAAACGGAAGGCGTGATGCGGCGGTGGTGGTGAGAGCGGGAAAAACAAAACAAAACAAAAGAACGAAAAAAAAACAACAAGAAACAAAAAAGAAAACAAAAAGTCTATCAATATTAAAATGTAAATGGAAATGGAAATGGACCCAGGTATAACCTCCCTGCACAAATAGCAGAGAGTCCGATGGTAATAAAAATGTGCCAGAATGTTAACGTCCCTACAAAACAAACCCAACGATAATATTAATGAAAGAATGAACCGTATGTAACATTGCAACAGACACAATGAAACCTGATAAATTGTATAAGGGCAGCAGCGTTGACCTTTGGCCCTGTATTCAGAATAAAAAGAGCCAAAGATCGTTACCCCAATGAAAAAAAAAGACACTGAAACACGTATGTAACATAGCAGCGATGGCGAGACATTGTAGCATCTGTGACCAGAGAGTTTGCGCTGGACTGCGCGAGTGTTGCGAGCGGTTCTCAGTCAGTCAGTCAGTCAGTCAGTCAGTCAGTGAGTCGTTGCGAGTCTGTAGCTCTGTGTAGTTGAGGGCTGTACTCTGTCAGTAGTCGTCGCGTGCAGTACGCTAATAGTCGTCATGCAGAGCGGTCGGTCAGTAGTAGGAGCCGAGTGCGGTTGTGTGATGTAGGCGGTCGGCAACACTGGTCAAGATGGTGAATAAGGTATACTGCTGTTAATTAATATAATCATTAGATAGTGAAAAATTTCATTTATTGTAATTATTCTCCAACAAGTTCCCCAATAATAATGTTTATTTCAAAAGCATTTTTCAAACATTTAATGTTTTATTGAACTAAAGAGTTCGTTGCACTTCACATTTCATTCCACTTCTTTGAAGAAAAATTTCACTAAAATCACAAAAAAAGAGAATATTATTATTTGCAATGCAGTTCCTCCAAGCGCTGCGCAACAACAAGAGCAGAAATGTGACATCCATTTATTCGGAGGTAAGACTTTAATTCTGATTGTTTTGCACAGGGCCAAAGACCGATATTTCGGTTTAATTGAAGTTTCTTGTCACTGAACGGACTTTAAATGTTGTGAAGAATTTATATTTGAGTCAGATTGCGAATTTCACATTTTTGTTGCCATTTTCAATACCTCTCATTGTGGGCGAGGTTACAATTAGCGCAATGTCCATTAGCATCCGAAAATAACATTGTCCATTATTTGAAAGTTTGCGGGGAGGTTACAACACACACAAAAAAAACAAAAAAAAAAAAAAATTGCATTTATATCCGCTCCTCAATTGTAGATACCCCTTACACAGCTGTGTGCAATGAATGAGTGCTGGCTGGTAATTAATTGCACTCCTTGGAGGGAAATGCCATAGGAAGTGGTCTTTAAAAAGTGAATGTTTTTCGTTAAAAGACAAAAGGTACTTTAGAAAAAAGTAATAGTGGGGCGTTTGTTGTTGAACAAAGTAAGTACAATGAACATACGTTATCAGATTTGCGCAATGCAGCTTCACACTACCTTTTGATTATAACACAATATACTATACATCGTCCCGAACCGTGACCAGAGTCGCGAGACGAGCAGAGCACGCCGCCGACGCCCGCTCAGTACAACCGTCCACCCGCTACTACTGTCGACCGACTACTACCTCTCCCGACTCGCGCTACAATATATATAACAACTGTTCCCGGCGACCCGGTGCGTGCCACTACTGTCGTCTGGCGCGGTCCAAGCGCCGACTAGCAACGATAAATAACTCTCTGGTCAGACAGAGATGCTGTCATGCCTCGCCATCGCTCTGGTAATGGAACACGCAGTGGCGGAGCCAAAGACTGTGTTGTCGAGGTCGAGTGCGAGCGGGAAGAGAGGCAGCGTCGGCACGGAGATGCAAGCGAGCGCGAGACGCACGGGTGCTGCGGCGTGGCGCGTTTGCGGTCGGCGCCTTTGGTGGCAACGGCCGGGACAAGCAGCGGTGTATGGTGTGGTGCGCGGCGGCGGACAGGGGCGGCGGTGGACGGGGAGGAGGAGGCGGCGCGACGACGGCATGGGGGCGAAAACGGGTTCGGGGGACGGCGGATGTTGAGAGGCGTCACGCGCGGACAGGACACAGACACAGACACAGAGACACACAGATTGGAAAGGGAGGGTGCGCGGTAGTAGTTGGGAATGTGCGTACCGTGCGGGATGGGAGTGGGCGAGGAACACGGTCGTGGCCCCCTGTTTTGGGTGCGTGTGATGACGTCGGTGTGTTGTGGGAAGGGAAGGTGCTGTGGCGGCGGCGCGTAATGGGCGTAGGCCGAAAAGAGAAAGGAACGTGGGCAGTGTGTTGGCAAGCGTCGGTTCGACTGCGACGTTGATGGGCAGGGCAGGGCAAGGTTAATGGTGGTAGGAGTAGGCGTGTGGGCGCAAAAAAATCTGCCGCTGCAGGCGGTGCCGTAACCGCCATGGCGGGAAGGAGAGAGGGCCAAAGAAAGAAAGAAAGAAAGACAGAAGGAAAAAAAAAAAAAGGAGGGGGGGGGCGAAAGTGGAGAGGCGGTGGTGTGAGAAGGGCGGGGGCGGAAGGAAGGCAGGAAGGACAAGAGGCGAGGCGACGGCTTGCTTTGTGTATCGGTCGGTCTCTGGCTATGCTTCGTTTTCTGCAGCAGGGTCGGTGCGCGGCGTGGCTCGCGGCAGTGGGAACGCCTGGCGGCTGGACGGCCAGCAATGCGGTTGGATGGGCGGCCACAGCACCGCACCTGTGCCCGAGGAGGAGACGCTGGCGGCGGGCCCTGAGGTGAGGCCGGCTCGGCTGGGGCTGTGGATGTGGATGTGTAGGTGTGCGCCGCTGCTGCAACAACGAGTAAAACGCGAGAAGAAGGGATGGCGGTAGAGAGGAGAGGAAAAAAAAAAAAAAAATAAAAGGTCGTGTTGTGTTGATGCGCAGGCAGACGCGTACAGAGAGACGAGCCCGGTCTGCAGCAGGGTGTGGCCGTGCCGAGTGCAGAGCAGCGGCGGCTCGGTTCGGTTCGGCCCGGCCCGGCGGGCCGCGCTGTTGTCGCGGACGTGAGCGCCCCCTGGCGGGTGGCCGGAGGCGGCGCGGCGTGTTGGACGTGTGGCTGGTGGCAGTGCACAATTTGCGAGTGGCTGGCGGTGTGGTGTGGCGGTTGGCGCGTCGGGCGGCGGAGAGGTATGTGTTGCGGGGCGCCCTTTGCTGCGCTGCGTCGTTGCGTGTGCCGTACAGGGCGGGCGCTTGTCGACTGTGTGGGCGGGTGTGGCGAATTGGCGTGAAACGGCTGCCGAGAGGTGTGTGGTAGCGAGCCG
>NW_026047976.1:0-5000 GCF_023864345.2 Schistocerca serialis cubense
CCACCAGAAGGGCGCAGCGTCCCCCACCCCAGACATGTGACGTCACACTATCGGTATTGACGACTAGACTGATTCCTTATAATCATTTGCCATACACCGGTGGAAGCTGCCGAGACGAGTAACTACATGGCGGCCTCGCCGTGTCACTAATGTACAGAGATACAACAGTTTCGACTGGAACCGGATGAAACGTATACACGGCGCTGATTAGTAATAGATAGAGCCATCAAAATACAGATAATGTATACAACTGTCCGTATACATGCTGAAAGACTCTGCTCACAATCACAACCACACGTCAGCCAGACACTCTTATCACGCACTACTCTCTGCCTGTAACAGGCACAGAGACAATATGTAAGCACCAGCATGGAACAACACCCAGTGCATCCTCTCCGCCACATTAGACAATCCACACTATCATAACCAGACCGGGAGGTCCACTCACAAAACAGAATATCCCACCCTTCCGACAACCACCATTGCTCAGCTAAGCCACCAACACCCACACACGTCCTACACAGGGGTACACCCAACATCACAATACTGCCTCCTGTCACAGCACACAAACAATGGCAGGAATGAAAGACACAGGTCTGCCACAAGCATGGAATCAGAGCGCCGCCTGTCATGAGCCAAAGGTGCATCCTGACGTGGCAAATCAGATGATGCCGCAGGCATCCACTTACTATAATCACAATCAACAAACCGGCCGCCGCCGCCGCCGCCCCCCCCCCCCCCCCCCCCCCAATACACCTTTCCTTACAACAATGTGTACCTTAACCTAACCCATATTGCGCCTTAACCTAACCCATATTGCGCCTTAACCTAACCCATATTGCGCCTTAACCTAACCCATATTGCGCCTTAACCTAACCCATATTGCGCCTTAACCTAACCCATATTGCGCCTTAACCTAACCCATATTGCGCCTTAACCTAACCCATATTGCGCCTTAACCTAACCCATATTGCGCCTTAACCTAACCCATATTGCGCCTTAACCTAACCCATATTGCGCCTTAACCTAACCCATATTGCGCCTTAACCTAACCCATATTGCGCCTTAACCTAACCCATATTGCGCCTTAACCTAACCCATATTGCGCCTTAACCTAACCTATATTGTCCCTTAACCTAACCCATATTGTCGCTTAACCTAACCTATATTGCGCCTTAACCTAACCCATATTGCGCCTTAACCTAACCCATATTGTCCCTTAACCTAACCCATATTGTCCCTTAACCTAACCTATATTGTCCCTTAACCTAACCTATATTGTCCCTTAACCTAACCCATATTGTCCCTTAACCTAACCTATATTGTCCCTTAACCTAACCTATATTGTCCCTTAACCTAACCTATATTGTCCCTTAACCTAACCTATATTGTCCCTTAACCTAACCTATATTGTCCCTTAACCTAACCTATATTGTCCCTTAACCTAACCTATATTGTCCCTTAACCTAACCCATATTGTCCCTTAACCTAACCGATATTGTCCCTTAACCTAACCTATATTGTCCCTTAACCTAACCTATATTGTCCCTTAACCTAACCTATATTGTCCCTTAACCTAACCTATATTGTCCCTTAACCTAACCTATATTGTCCCTTAACCTAACCTATATTGTCCCTTAACCTAACCTATATTGTCCCTTAACCTAACCTATATTGTCCCTTAACCTAACCTATATTGTCCCTTAACCTAACCTATATTGTCCCTTAACCTAACCTATATTGTCCCTTAACCTAACCTATATTGTCCCTTAACCTAACCTATATTGTCCCTTAACCTAACCCATATTGTCCCTTAACCTAACCCATATTGTCCCTTAACCTAACCCATATTGTCCCTTAACCTAACCCATATTGTCCCTTAACCTAACCTATATTGTCCCTTAACCTAACCCATATTGTCCCTTAACCTAACCCATATTGTACCGTAACCTAACCTATATTGTACCTTAACCTAACCTATATTGTACCTTAACCCAACACACGTTGGGCCTTAACCTGCTCTGTAATTGTCATACGACGCGTTAAATTAGTGTAGTGTTGCCTAACTGCAACCCCCGCAATATAGTTTGCTACTCGCACTGCCCGGTCCCCAGAGTATCGCTTCATGTTAAACACCTTGCAGCTATACACTGTAATGCGGATGGCAGCAGGACGTACATGCTCAATGCCCTTCGCAGTTGTTCATTGGCATTCGCATGGCGAAGCACAGCCTACGTTGTGGTACGGCTTGTGTCAACTGTCCGCTGATGTTGTACGTCCAAATCACACACTGTACTGCACATTGGTCCTCATGTACTGAATGATACATCGTGGTACATGTGTGACCGTACCACGACTGCGCCAACAACGGCGAACCATACGGTCCAAATATTGTGCACTCAGCTACGTGTCGTCTCCCTATAAGAGCTGGATTGAAGTATGGTATGCCGTGGATGGCGATCAGCATGAGCCGTCTGTTGATGTAGTGGCGCGTGTTGTCAGACGTAGTCGTCTCTTCTCACACACCGTGATAGCATGGTGCACTGCGTTCCACATCTGCGACATGCGACAGAGGCCGGTTGACAGTCGTTCGCGCAATGGACATCGCATACGTACGGGGGCCACCTTCCACGTGTTCGCGAAGCGTGCACATGTTGTTGCGTGTATGTGGGCAGACATAGTGTGTCGTGACACCTGACACAGGCATGCAACAATCGTTGAATTTGCAAATGGCGATGGACGTCTACGTTTGCTGGTGACGTTACGCAAATGAAGAACTGGTAAACCGTTGTGGTGCGGTTGTTCTCGCTAGAGGTGAATCAGTGATGGCGACGATCGGTTGAGCTACCAACCGGTTGTTTCAGCGATACCCACCATGCCCACGAACGTGAATGGCATGTGGGTGTGAAGCGATACGCGGCGGTGGCTGGGTGGGACCGTCCCCGGCCGGTGAGGGGGGGCCTCCCGGCGTGCTGGCCGCGCGGTGCGTGGGCGCACGCGCTACAGCCGGCTGGTGGGGGCGGCCAGTGGCAGGCGCGCCGGCCGACGGAGGCGGCAGGCGGCGCAGCTGCGCGCCGGCGCACCCTGCACGCGGCGCCGTGCGGCCAAAGTAGGTCCTCGCGGGCCCGGTGCGAAGCGCGGTGGACATCTGCAGTGTGCTGGTCCGATTGAGGACTGTGTGCGCTGAGGATGCGCCGCCGCCCGGCGCTCGGCGCCGCGACGCCGTCTGCTGCTCGGTCGCCTCTGCGGTTCTCGCAGGTGGATTGTATCGCAGCTGTGCGGACGTGTTGGCGCGTGCGCTGTGCTGGGAGAGTTCGCTTCGGCACCCAAGTGGGGCTTTTGTCCTTCTGTGGCGCTGGCGTTGGAGCTGCCGGCCACCGTAGGTGGCGCGTGTTGTCTCCCGCCGGCAATGCCACGACAGCACGCTCCCGGGCCTCTGTCGGCAGCGGCAAGCTCAGTTGGGAGCACGGGTGGTCGCACCTAAAGCGTCTACTCGCCAAACTCCGGGCGATTGCGCCTCTCTCGAACCCGACCAAGTACTTAGGACGGCGCTGCGCGCCGCCGGGACCTGAGAGGGTTTCGAGGTGTATTGTGCAGGGGAGCTCAGCCTCCTCCTGTTTGCAGAATAATTGAGCGGACGCTTGCGTGTTCGCGCGGGCCCCCGGGACACACTCCCGGGCGGCCGGCTGCTCAGCTCTAGTTGACGCAGCTCCCTGGTTGATCCTGCCAGTAGTCATATGCTTGTCTCAAAGATTAAGCCATGCATGTCTCAGTACAAGCCGCATTAAGGTGAAACCGCGAATGGCTCATTAAATCAGTTATGGTTCCTTAGATCGTACCCACGTTACTTGGATAACTGTGGTAATTCTAGAGCTAATACATGCAAACAGAGTCCCGACCAGAGATGGAAGGGACGCTTTTATTAGATCAAAACCAATCGGTCGGCTCGTCCGGTCCGTTTGCCTTGGTGACTCTGAATAACTTTGGGCTGATCGCACGGTCCTCGTACCGGCGACGCATCTTTCAAATGTCTGCCTTATCAACTGTCGATGGTAGGTTCTGCGCCTACCATGGTTGTAACGGGTAACGGGGAATCAGGGTTCGATTCCGGAGAGGGAGCCTGAGAAACGGCTACCACATCCAAGGAAGGCAGCAGGCGCGCAAATTACCCACTCCCGGCACGGGGAGGTAGTGACGAAAAATAACGATACGGGACTCATCCGAGGCCCCGTAATCGGAATGAGTACACTTTAAATCCTTTAACGAGTATCTATTGGAGGGCAAGTCTGGTGCCAGCAGCCGCGGTAATTCCAGCTCCAATAGCGTATATTAAAGTTGTTGCGGTTAAAAAGCTCGTAGTTGGATTTGTGTCCCACGCTGTTGGTTCACCGCCCGTCGGTGTTTAACTGGCATGTATCGTGGGACGTCCTGCCGGTGGGGCGAGCTGAAGGCGTGCGACGCGCCTCGTGCGTGCTCGTGCGTCCCGAGGCGGACCCCGTTGCAATCCTACCAGGGTGCTCTTGAGTGAGTGTCTCGGTGGGCCGGCACGTTTACTTTGAACAAATTAGAGTGCTTAAAGCAGGCAAGCCCGCCTGAATACTGTGTGCATGGAATAATGGAATAGGACCTCGGTTCTATTTTGTTGGTTTTCGGAACCCGAGGTAATGATTAATAGGGACAGGCGGGGGCATTCGTATTGCGACGTTAGAGGTGAAATTCTTGGATCGTCGCAAGACGAACAGAAGCGAAAGCATTTGCCAAGTATGTTTTCATTAATCAAGAACGAAAGTTAGAGGTTCGAAGGCGATCAGATACCGCCCTAGTTCTAACCATAAACGATGCCAGCCAGCGATCCGCCGCAGTTCCTCCGATGACTCGGCGGGCAGCCTCCGGGAAACCAAAGCTTTTGGGTTCCGGGGGAAGTATGGTTGCAAAGCTGAAACTTAAAGGAATTGACGGAAGGGCACCACCAGGAGTGGAGCCTGCGGCTTAATTTGACT
>NW_026047976.1:12500-15000 GCF_023864345.2 Schistocerca serialis cubense
GAAAGACACAGGTCTGCCACAAGCATGGAATCAGAGCGCCGCCTGTCATGAGCCAAAGGTGCATCCTGACGTGGCAAATCAGATGATGCCGCAGGCATCCACTTACTATAATCACAATCAACAAACCGGCCGCCGCCGCCGCCGCCCCCCCCCCCCCCCCCCCCCCCAATACACCTTTCCTTACAACAATGTGTACCTTAACCTAACCCATATTGCGCCTTAACCTAACCCATATTGCGCCTTAACCTAACCCATATTGCGCCTTAACCTAACCCATATTGCGCCTTAACCTAACCCATATTGCGCCTTAACCTAACCCATATTGCGCCTTAACCTAACCCATATTGCGCCTTAACCTAACCCATATTGCGCCTTAACCTAACCCATATTGCGCCTTAACCTAACCCATATTGCGCCTTAACCTAACCCATATTGCGCCTTAACCTAACCCATATTGCGCCTTAACCTAACCCATATTGCGCCTTAACCTAACCCATATTGCGCCTTAACCTAACCCATATTGCGCCTTAACCTAACCTATATTGTCCCTTAACCTAACCCATATTGTCGCTTAACCTAACCTATATTGCGCCTTAACCTAACCCATATTGCGCCTTAACCTAACCCATATTGTCCCTTAACCTAACCCATATTGTCCCTTAACCTAACCTATATTGTCCCTTAACCTAACCTATATTGTCCCTTAACCTAACCCATATTGTCCCTTAACCTAACCTATATTGTCCCTTAACCTAACCTATATTGTCCCTTAACCTAACCTATATTGTCCCTTAACCTAACCTATATTGTCCCTTAACCTAACCTATATTGTCCCTTAACCTAACCTATATTGTCCCTTAACCTAACCTATATTGTCCCTTAACCTAACCCATATTGTCCCTTAACCTAACCGATATTGTCCCTTAACCTAACCTATATTGTCCCTTAACCTAACCTATATTGTCCCTTAACCTAACCTATATTGTCCCTTAACCTAACCTATATTGTCCCTTAACCTAACCTATATTGTCCCTTAACCTAACCTATATTGTCCCTTAACCTAACCTATATTGTCCCTTAACCTAACCTATATTGTCCCTTAACCTAACCTATATTGTCCCTTAACCTAACCTATATTGTCCCTTAACCTAACCTATATTGTCCCTTAACCTAACCCATATTGTCCCTTAACCTAACCCATATTGTCCCTTAACCTAACCCATATTGTCCCTTAACCTAACCCATATTGTCCCTTAACCTAACCTATATTGTCCCTTAACCTAACCCATATTGTCCCTTAACCTAACCCATATTGTACCGTAACCTAACCTATATTGTACCTTAACCTAACCTATATTGTACCTTAACCCAACACACGTTGGGCCTTAACCTGCTCTGTAATTGTCATACGACGCGTTAAATTAGTGTAGTGTTGCCTAACTGCAACCCCCGCAATATAGTTTGCTACTCGCACTGCCCGGTCCCCAGAGTATCGCTTCATGTTAAACACCTTGCAGCTATACACTGTAATGCGGATGGCAGCAGGACGTACATGCTCAATGCCCTTCGCAGTTGTTCATTGGCATTCGCATGGCGAAGCACAGCCTACGTTGTGGTACGGCTTGTGTCAACTGTCCGCTGATGTTGTACGTCCAAATCACACACTGTACTGCACATTGGTCCTCATGTACTGAATGATACATCGTGGTACATGTGTGACCGTACCACGACTGCGCCAACAACGGCGAACCATACGGTCCAAATATTGTGCACTCAGCTACGTGTCGTCTCCCTATAAGAGCTGGATTGAAGTATGGTATGCCGTGGATGGCGATCAGCATGAGCCGTCTGTTGATGTAGTGGCGCGTGTTGTCAGACGTAGTCGTCTCTTCTCACACACCGTGATAGCATGGTGCACTGCGTTCCACATCTGCGACATGCGACAGAGGCCGGTTGACAGTCGTTCGCGCAATGGACATCGCATACGTACGGGGGCCACCTTCCACGTGTTCGCGAAGCGTGCACATGTTGTTGCGTGTATGTGGGCAGACATAGTGTGTCGTGACACCTGACACAGGCATGCAAGAATCGTTGAATTTGCAAATGGCGATGGACGTCTACGTTTGCTGGTGACGTTACGCAAATGAAGAACTGGTAAACCGTTGTGGTGCGGTTGTTCTCGCTAGAGGTGAATCAGTGATGGCGACGATCGGTTGAGCTACCAACCGGTTGTTTCAGCGATACCCACCATGCCCACGAACGTGAATGGCATGTGGGTGTGAAGCGATACGCGGCGGTGGCTGGGTGGGACCGTCCCCGGCCGGTGAGGGGGGGCCTCCCGGCGTGCTGGCCGCGCGGTGCGTGGGCGCACGCGCTACAGCCGGCTGGTGGGGGCGGCCAGTGGCAGGCGCGCCGGCCGACGGAGGCGGCAGGCGGCGCAGCTGCGCGCCGGCGCACCCTGCACGCGGCGCCGTGCGGCCAAAGTAGGTCCTCGCGGGCC
>NW_026047976.1:25000-29748 GCF_023864345.2 Schistocerca serialis cubense
ATATTGTCCCTTAACCTAACCTATATTGTCCCTTAACCTAACCTATATTGTCCCTTAACCTAACCCATATTGTCCCTTAACCTAACCTATATTGTCCCTTAACCTAACCTATATTGTCCCTTAACCTAACCTATATTGTCCCTTAACCTAACCTATATTGTCCCTTAACCTAACCTATATTGTCCCTTAACCTAACCTATATTGTCCCTTAACCTAACCTATATTGTCCCTTAACCTAACCCATATTGTCCCTTAACCTAACCGATATTGTCCCTTAACCTAACCTATATTGTCCCTTAACCTAACCTATATTGTCCCTTAACCTAACCTATATTGTCCCTTAACCTAACCTATATTGTCCCTTAACCTAACCTATATTGTCCCTTAACCTAACCTATATTGTCCCTTAACCTAACCTATATTGTCCCTTAACCTAACCTATATTGTCCCTTAACCTAACCTATATTGTCCCTTAACCTAACCTATATTGTCCCTTAACCTAACCTATATTGTCCCTTAACCTAACCTATATTGTCCCTTAACCTAACCCATATTGTCCCTTAACCTAACCCATATTGTCCCTTAACCTAACCCATATTGTCCCTTAACCTAACCCATATTGTCCCTTAACCTAACCTATATTGTCCCTTAACCTAACCCATATTGTCCCTTAACCTAACCCATATTGTACCGTAACCTAACCTATATTGTACCTTAACCTAACCTATATTGTACCTTAACCCAACACACGTTGGGCCTTAACCTGCTCTGTAATTGTCATACGACGCGTTAAATTAGTGTAGTGTTGCCTAACTGCAACCCCCGCAATATAGTTTGCTACTCGCACTGCCCGGTCCCCAGAGTATCGCTTCATGTTAAACACCTTGCAGCTATACACTGTAATGCGGATGGCAGCAGGACGTACATGCTCAATGCCCTTCGCAGTTGTTCATTGGCATTCGCATGGCGAAGCACAGCCTACGTTGTGGTACGGCTTGTGTCAACTGTCCGCTGATGTTGTACGTCCAAATCACACACTGTACTGCACATTGGTCCTCATGTACTGAATGATACATCGTGGTACATGTGTGACCGTACCACGACTGCGCCAACAACGGCGAACCATACGGTCCAAATATTGTGCACTCAGCTACGTGTCGTCTCCCTATAAGAGCTGGATTGAAGTATGGTATGCCGTGGATGGCGATCAGCATGAGCCGTCTGTTGATGTAGTGGCGCGTGTTGTCAGACGTAGTCGTCTCTTCTCACACACCGTGATAGCATGGTGCACTGCGTTCCACATCTGCGACATGCGACAGAGGCCGGTTGACAGTCGTTCGCGCAATGGACATCGCATACGTACGGGGGCCACCTTCCACGTGTTCGCGAAGCGTGCACATGTTGTTGCGTGTATGTGGGCAGACATAGTGTGTCGTGACACCTGACACAGGCATGCAACAATCGTTGAATTTGCAAATGGCGATGGACGTCTACGTTTGCTGGTGACGTTACGCAAATGAAGAACTGGTAAACCGTTGTGGTGCGGTTGTTCTCGCTAGAGGTGAATCAGTGATGGCGACGATCGGTTGAGCTACCAACCGGTTGTTTCAGCGATACCCACCATGCCCACGAACGTGAATGGCATGTGGGTGTGAAGCGATACGCGGCGGTGGCTGGGTGGGACCGTCCCCGGCCGGTGAGGGGGGGCCTCCCGGCGTGCTGGCCGCGCGGTGCGTGGGCGCACGCGCTACAGCCGGCTGGTGGGGGCGGCCAGTGGCAGGCGCGCCGGCCGACGGAGGCGGCAGGCGGCGCAGCTGCGCGCCGGGCGCACCCTGCACGCGGCGCCGTGCGGCCAAAGTAGGTCCTCGCGGGCCCGGTGCGAAGCGCGGTGGACATCTGCAGTGTGCTGGTCCGATTGAGGACTGTGTGCGCTGAGGATGCGCCGCCGCCCGGCGCTCGGCGCCGCGACGCCGTCTGCTGCTCGGTCGCCTCTGCGGTTCTCGCAGGTGGATTGTATCGCAGCTGTGCGGACGTGTTGGCGCGTGCGCTGTGCTGGGAGAGTTCGCTTCGGCACCCAAGTGGGGCTTTTGTCCTTCTGTGGCGCTGGCGTTGGAGCTGCCGGCCACCGTAGGTGGCGCGTGTTGTCTCCCGCCGGCAATGCCACGACAGCACGCTCCCGGGCCTCTGTCGGCAGCGGCAAGCTCAGTTGGGAGCACGGGTGGTCGCACCTAAAGCGTCTACTCGCCAAACTCCGGGCGATTGCGCCTCTCTCGAACCCGACCAAGTACTTAGGACGGCGCTGCGCGCCGCCGGGACCTGAGAGGGTTTCGAGGTGTATTGTGCAGGGGAGCTCAGCCTCCTCCTGTTTGCAGAATAATTGAGCGGACGCTTGCGTGTTCGCGCGGGCCCCCGGGACACACTCCCGGGCGGCCGGCTGCTCAGCTCTAGTTGACGCAGCTCCCTGGTTGATCCTGCCAGTAGTCATATGCTTGTCTCAAAGATTAAGCCATGCATGTCTCAGTACAAGCCGCATTAAGGTGAAACCGCGAATGGCTCATTAAATCAGTTATGGTTCCTTAGATCGTACCCACGTTACTTGGATAACTGTGGTAATTCTAGAGCTAATACATGCAAACAGAGTCCCGACCAGAGATGGAAGGGACGCTTTTATTAGATCAAAACCAATCGGTCGGCTCGTCCGGTCCGTTTGCCTTGGTGACTCTGAATAACTTTGGGCTGATCGCACGGTCCTCGTACCGGCGACGCATCTTTCAAATGTCTGCCTTATCAACTGTCGATGGTAGGTTCTGCGCCTACCATGGTTGTAACGGGTAACGGGGAATCAGGGTTCGATTCCGGAGAGGGAGCCTGAGAAACGGCTACCACATCCAAGGAAGGCAGCAGGCGCGCAAATTACCCACTCCCGGCACGGGGAGGTAGTGACGAAAAATAACGATACGGGACTCATCCGAGGCCCCGTAATCGGAATGAGTACACTTTAAATCCTTTAACGAGTATCTATTGGAGGGCAAGTCTGGTGCCAGCAGCCGCGGTAATTCCAGCTCCAATAGCGTATATTAAAGTTGTTGCGGTTAAAAAGCTCGTAGTTGGATTTGTGTCCCACGCTGTTGGTTCACCGCCCGTCGGTGTTTAACTGGCATGTATCGTGGGACGTCCTGCCGGTGGGGCGAGCTGAAGGCGTGCGACGCGCCTCGTGCGTGCTCGTGCGTCCCGAGGCGGACCCCGTTGCAATCCTACCAGGGTGCTCTTGAGTGAGTGTCTCGGTGGGCCGGCACGTTTACTTTGAACAAATTAGAGTGCTTAAAGCAGGCAAGCCCGCCTGAATACTGTGTGCATGGAATAATGGAATAGGACCTCGGTTCTATTTTGTTGGTTTTCGGAACCCGAGGTAATGATTAATAGGGACAGGCGGGGGCATTCGTATTGCGACGTTAGAGGTGAAATTCTTGGATCGTCGCAAGACGAACAGAAGCGAAAGCATTTGCCAAGTATGTTTTCATTAATCAAGAACGAAAGTTAGAGGTTCGAAGGCGATCAGATACCGCCCTAGTTCTAACCATAAACGATGCCAGCCAGCGATCCGCCGCAGTTCCTCCGATGACTCGGCGGGCAGCCTCCGGGAAACCAAAGCTTTTGGGTTCCGGGGGAAGTATGGTTGCAAAGCTGAAACTTAAAGGAATTGACGGAAGGGCACCACCAGGAGTGGAGCCTGCGGCTTAATTTGACTCAACACGGGAAACCTCACCAGGCCCGGACACCGGAAGGATTGACAGATTGATAGCTCTTTCTTGATTCGGTGGGTGGTGGTGCATGGCCGTTCTTAGTTGGTGGAGCGATTTGTCTGGTTAATTCCGATAACGAACGAGACTCTAGCCTGCTAACTAGTCGCGTGACATCCTTCGTGCTGTCAGCGATTACTTTTCTTCTTAGAGGGACAGGCGGCTTCTAGCCGCACGAGATTGAGCAATAACAGGTCTGTGATGCCCTTAGATGTTCTGGGCCGCACGCGCGCTACACTGAAGGAATCAGCGTGTCTTCCTAGGCCGAAAGGTCGGGGTAACCCGCTGAACCTCCTTCGTGCTAGGGATTGGGGCTTGCAATTGTTCCCCATGAACGAGGAATTCCCAGTAAGCGCGAGTCATAAGCTCGCGTTGATTACGTCCCTGCCCTTTGTACACACCGCCCGTCGCTACTACCGATTGAATGATTTAGTGAGGTCTTCGGACTGGTACGCGGCATTGACTCTGTCGTTGCCGATGCTACCGGAAAGATGACCAAACTTGATCATTTAGAGGAAGTAAAAGTCGTAACAAGGTTTCCGTAGGTGAACCTGCGGAAGGATCATTACCGACTAGACTGCATGTCTTTCGATGTGCGTGTCGTGTCGCGCAACACGCTACCTGTACGGCTCGCAGTAGCCGTGCGCCGCGTGCGGAACCACGCGTGCTTCTCAAAACTAACGCCAATGTTGTGTGGTACGAGCGCTGAAGCGCTGGAGCGGCTGGCCTGCGGCACCTGGCGCCTGGCGCCGGTTTTGAATGACTTTCGCCCGACTGCCTGTCCGCTCCGGTGTGGAGCCGTACGACGCCCATCGGCCGTGAGGCTGTTGGACACAGAACGCTTGAACAGGGGCCGCCACACGCCTACGTCCCGCCTATGCAACTGTCTTGAAAGAGACAGTGGAAACTAAGAAAAAGATCACCCAGGACGGTGGATCACTCGGCTCG
>NW_026047977.1:0-29347 GCF_023864345.2 Schistocerca serialis cubense
TCCTAGCACTATGGGCTCCCACGGAGGGAGCAAAGGTAAGAGAAATAATTGATTTTGTGGCTTGCACTGTGGCGGGAAGAAACAGTCATTCAGCAAATCTCATTTGCCGTTTTGACACCGGCCGAGAAAGAGGGCGACTTTCAGGCGGAGAGGGTGGCTCGAAGGCGGTAACCCCGACATGGCCCGCCATCTCCCGGAGGGTGCAGTAACTTAACCCCAGCAACGGCCGGCGCCGCGAGTCGCGATGTCTTCCGCACGAAAACTGCATCGCTTTCTGCAGAAGGCCGTTATTGCGCCTGTCTGCCTGCTAACTCGACGGCCAACAGCGCGTTTCTCAGGAAGCAAGTACATTCACGGCACCATGCCTCTTCGCCGAATGCGACAAACGTCAAGAGTTCTCGTTCCACTACGATAGCGCGACGCATTACAAATATTCGCCTGTGGCCGAGGAGAAGCATACTTACCTGGCGTAGAGGATACCGTGATCATGAAGGCGGTTCTCCGGGGTGAGGCTTGTCCATTGCACTTCGGTCGAGCTGACCCCCCGCGATTACTCCAAATGCGAGTAACTCGGGCGCATAATTTTTGGTAGTCGGGACTGCGTTCGCGCTGTCCGGTGCTAATCTCCATTACAATCAAAGCTTCTCCTCGTGTTGGGCGATAACTACTGTACATGTGAGTGATTTACCAGCTTCTCATAACCGATGATGCCTCCACTAGAAGCGACAAAATACACTAGGAAACGGCGTCGAAAGCCAGAGCCAGCGCACTGCTCTTCAACCGCGTGGCACGCGCGCTCGTAATAACAGCGGCAGCCGCGAGATGGCTCACGCCATCTAACTTGGCTACGATTTCCGTATTAACGGTCGAACGGCCCCTTTTAGCATTCTCTGTCCATAAACGGATTGCGCGCCAAACGTTATTCGGCGGCGCGGCATTCCCTGCAAGCACAGTGACTGCTGTGGCGCGAGCGGGGAGTACAGGGGCCATCGGCCAGCCGAACGCTTTGGCGCCTGTGGCATGGTACATGAGGGGCCGGAAGCAAGCGTCTAGCGTAGCGTCTCGGGACTTGCAGACTTGCGGCACTTGAGGAGCTTGCGGGGATGTGAATCGGAGGAAATAGCATGACGAGCTGCACCGAAAACGAGGAACATAGATTCTAGCCAACAGCGCCCTGTGCTCCCAGGCGAGGCGGCCACCCATCCAAGCCCAACGTCGGTGATCGGACGAGAACCGGCGTATTTGCACCCTTTTCTTACCCCGTTGCCGTTGGCGAGTGAATGCTGCAACGTGTGCTGGCAAGTCAGCTTCGGATCCTCACTCAACTTCCACACACAGTGAATATCTTCCTGGCCACGACAGTTTCCCGCCGCAGTTGGCGTCTACCTGCTCCAAGGAATGGCCTTTCGTCGCAGTGGTTGTGTTTCATCTGACAACTTTGCAGGCAACCTAAAATAACGCTTGGAAATGAGCAATTAAAGCACGAGGAGGACTGCAAACGGCCGCATGAAATTATTAAGCTCGGTTTCGATTGCAACAATTCCAATGAAATACTCACGTACACTAATTGCAGAGATAGGTAGGAATAAATAAATAAATTCGTTGTTGAATCACTACATTCGGAAAAAAAAATACACTGTATTGTTTAAAATCATTTCTTTACACTTCAGAACCGTTACTACTTCAAAAACAAGCAATTTAATTTATCCTTACTTACTCCATGTCCAAGCAAAGAGGCAGAGAAGGGTGAATGTAATGCCTGCAGCAGTTTCAAATGTTTGCACATATAAAACTACTCATAGCGTCACCATAGTCATAAGATATTAATCATTTATGAAATGCCGCAAAATTAATCTGCAGCAAGCTGTGTTGCCATTAGATGGCAATGGCATTGTCTTGACAGTGCTACCAAGTAGTGGTGCAGCCTAAACGAATTAATTACTTTCCCTAAACTTTTCAATCTAGCTTAAATAATGAAGCATTATACTTTCATATGCGTGAAGGAAATATCTCCACATTCTGAATTAAAGAGAACACAAATTTCGTCCGAGCTTTCCAGATCGTGCTCGAGATGAACAGAAAAAAGAAGTGTTACCTTACCTTCAAGTGTCTTCTGTTCCATCAGCGTCCAATGGGGTAAGTTGCAGTTTTTGCTGATTATTGCCTTCCCTTAAGAGCCTGCTGACGTGATGTTTGTCCCTCGTGTACAACACCCACGAGTGCATACAGCTTCCTTAGAACATCTGATAGTCTGAGCTTGGTCCTTCGGTTGCTCAGCGACAGACAAGGGCGATTGACAATGCTGCCGTATTTCCTAGCACTATGGGCTCCCACGGAGGGAGCAAAGGTAAGAGAAATAATTGATTTTGTGGCTTGCACTGTGGCGGGAAGAAACAGTCATTCAGCAAATCTCATTTGCCGTTTTGACACCGGCCGAGAAAGAGGGCGACTTTCAGGCGGAGAGGGTGGCTCGAAGGCGGTAACCCCGACATGGCCCGCCATCTCCCGGAGGGTGCAGTAACTTAACCCCAGCAACGGCCGGCGCCGCGAGTCGCGATGTCTTCCGCACGAAAACTGCATCGCTTTCTGCAGAAGGCCGTTATTGCGCCTGTCTGCCTGCTAACTCGACGGCCAACAGCGCGTTTCTCAGGAAGCAAGTACATTCACGGCACCATGCTCTTCGCCGAATGCGACAACGTCAAGAGTTCTCGTTCCACTACGATAGCGCGACGCATTACAAATATTCGCCTGTGGCCGAGGAGAAGCATACTTACCTGGCGTAGAGGATACCGTGATCATGAAGGCGGTTCCTCCGGGGTGAGGCTTGTCCATTGCACTTCGGTCGAGCTGACCCCCGCGATTACTCCAAATGCGAGTAACTCGGGCGCATAATTTTTGGTAGTCGGGACTGCGTTCGCGCTGTCCCGGTGCTAATCTCCATTACAATCAAAGCTTCTCCTCGTGTTGGGCGATAACTACTGTACTGTGAGTGATTTACCAGCTTCTCATAACCGATGATGCCTCCACTAGAAGCGACAAAATACACTAGGAAACGGCGTCGAAAGCCAGAGCCAGCGCACTGCTCTTCAACCGCGTGGCACGCGCGCTCGTAATAACAGCGGCAGCCGCGAGATGGCTCACGCCATCTAACTTGGCTACGATTTCCGTATTAACGGTCGAACGGCCCCTTTTAGCATTCTCTGTCCATAAACGGATTGCGCGCCAAACGTTATTCGGCGGCGCGGCATTCCCTGCAAGCACAGTGACTGCTGTGGCGCGAGCGGGGAGTACAGGGGCCATCGGCCAGCCGAACGCTTTGGCGCCTGTGGCATGGTACATGAGGGGCCGGAAGCAAGCGTCTAGCGTAGCGTCTCGGGACTTGCAGACTTGCGGCACTTGAGGAGCTTGCGGGGATGTGAATCGGAGGAAATAGCATGACGAGCTGCACCGAAAACGAGGAACATAGATTCTAGCCAACAGCGCCCTGTGCTCCCAGGCGAGGCGGCCACCCATCCAAGCCCAACGTCGGTGATCGGACGAGAACCGGCGTATTTGCACCCTTTTCTTACCCCGTTGCCGTTGGCGAGTGAATGCTGCAACGTGTGCTGGCAAGTCAGCTTCGGATCCTCACTCAACTTCCACACACAGTGAATATCTTCCTGGCCACGACAGTTTCCCGCCGCAGTTGGCGTCTACCTGCTCCAAGGAATGGCCTTTCGTCGCAGTGGTTGTGTTTCATCTGACAACTTTGCAGGCAACCTAAAATAACGCTTGGAAATGAGCAATTAAAGCACGAGGAGGACTGCAAACGGCCGCATGAAATTATTAAGCTCGGTTTCGATTGCAACAATTCCAATGAAATACTCACGTACACTAATTGCAGAGATAGGTAGGAATAAATAAATAAATTCGTTGTTGAATCACTACATTCGGAAAAAAAAATACACTGTATTGTTTAAAATCATTTCTTTACACTTCAGAACCGTTACTACTTCAAAAACAAGCAATTTAATTTATCCTTACTTACTCCATGTCCAAGCAAAGAGGCAGAGAAGGGTGAATGTAATGCCTGCAGCAGTTTCAAATGTTTGCACATATAAAACTACTCATAGCGTCACCATAGTCATAAGATATTAATCATTTATGAAATGCCGCAAAATTAATCTGCAGCAAGCTGTGTTGCCATTAGATGGCAATGGCATTGTCTTGACAGTGCTACCAAGTAGTGGTGCAGCCTAAACGAATTAATTACTTTCCCTAAACTTTTCAATCTAGCTTAAATAATGAAGCATTATACTTTCATATGCGTGAAGGAAATATCTCCACATTCTGAATTAAAGAGAACACAAATTTCGTCCGAGCTTTCCAGATCGTGCTCGAGATGAACAGAAAAAAGAAGTGTTACCTTACCTTCAAGTGTCTTCTGTTCCATCAGCGTCCAATGGGGTAAGTTGCAGTTTTTGCTGATTATTGCCTTCCCTTAAGAGCCTGCTGACGTGATGTTTGTCCCTCGTGTACAACACCCACGAGTGCATACAGCT
Source organism: Schistocerca serialis cubense (assembly GCF_023864345.2). Taxonomy (NCBI): domain Eukaryota; kingdom Metazoa; phylum Arthropoda; class Insecta; order Orthoptera; family Acrididae; genus Schistocerca; species Schistocerca serialis. The sequence goes on from NW_026047977.1 coordinate 4,542, forward strand.
TCCTTAGAACATCTGATAGTCTGAGCTTGGTCCTTCGGTTGCTCAGCGACAGACAAGGGCGATTGACAATGCTGCCGTATTTCCTAGCACTATGGGCTCCCACGGAGGGAGCAAAGGTAAGAGAAATAATTGATTTTGTGGCTTGCACTGTGGCGGGAAGAAACAGTCATTCAGCAAATCTCATTTGCCGTTTTGACACCGGCCGAGAAAGAGGGCGACTTTCAGGCGGAGAGGGTGGCTCGAAGGCGGTAACCCCGACATGGCCCGCCATCTCCCGGAGGGTGCAGTAACTTAACCCCAGCAACGGCCGGCGCCGCGAGTCGCGATGTCTTCCGCACGAAAACTGCATCGCTTTCTGCAGAAGGCCGTTATTGCGCCTGTCTGCCTGCTAACTCGACGGCCAACAGCGCGTTTCTCAGGAAGCAAGTACATTCACGGCACCATGCTCTTCGCCGAATGCGACAACGTCAAGAGTTCTCGTTCCACTACGATAGCGCGACGCATTACAAATATTCGCCTGTGGCCGAGGAGAAGCATACTTACCTGGCGTAGAGGATACCGTGATCATGAAGGCGGTTCCTCCGGGGTGAGGCTTGTCCATTGCACTTCGGTCGAGCTGACCCCCGCGATTACTCCAAATGCGAGTAACTCGGGCGCATAATTTTTGGTAGTCGGGACTGCGTTCGCGCTGTCCCGGTGCTAATCTCCATTACAATCAAAGCTTCTCCTCGTGTTGGGCGATAACTACTGTACTGTGAGTGATTTACCAGCTTCTCATAACCGATGATGCCTCCACTAGAAGCGACAAAATACACTAGGAAACGGCGTCGAAAGCCAGAGCCAGCGCACTGCTCTTCAACCGCGTGGCACGCGCGCTCGTAATAACAGCGGCAGCCGCGAGATGGCTCACGCCATCTAACTTGGCTACGATTTCCGTATTAACGGTCGAACGGCCCCTTTTAGCATTCTCTGTCCATAAACGGATTGCGCGCCAAACGTTATTCGGCGGCGCGGCATTCCCTGCAAGCACAGTGACTGCTGTGGCGCGAGCGGGGAGTACAGGGGCCATCGGCCAGCCGAACGCTTTGGCGCCTGTGGCATGGTACATGAGGGGCCGGAAGCAAGCGTCTAGCGTAGCGTCTCGGGACTTGCAGACTTGCGGCACTTGAGGAGCTTGCGGGGATGTGAATCGGAGGAAATAGCATGACGAGCTGCACCGAAAACGAGGAACATAGATTCTAGCCAACAGCGCCCTGTGCTCCCAGGCGAGGCGGCCACCCATCCAAGCCCAACGTCGGTGATCGGACGAGAACCGGCGTATTTGCACCCTTTTCTTACCCCGTTGCCGTTGGCGAGTGAATGCTGCAACGTGTGCTGGCAAGTCAGCTTCGGATCCTCACTCAACTTCCACACACAGTGAATATCTTCCTGGCCACGACAGTTTCCCGCCGCAGTTGGCGTCTACCTGCTCCAAGGAATGGCCTTTCGTCGCAGTGGTTGTGTTTCATCTGACAACTTTGCAGGCAACCTAAAATAACGCTTGGAAATGAGCAATTAAAGCACGAGGAGGACTGCAAACGGCCGCATGAAATTATTAAGCTCGGTTTCGATTGCAACAATTCCAATGAAATACTCACGTACACTAATTGCAGAGATAGGTAGGAATAAATAAATAAATTCGTTGTTGAATCACTACATTCGGAAAAAAAAATACACTGTATTGTTTAAAATCATTTCTTTACACTTCAGAACCGTTACTACTTCAAAAACAAGCAATTTAATTTATCCTTACTTACTCCATGTCCAAGCAAAGAGGCAGAGAAGGGTGAATGTAATGCCTGCAGCAGTTTCAAATGTTTGCACATATAAAACTACTCATAGCGTCACCATAGTCATAAGATATTAATCATTTATGAAATGCCGCAAAATTAATCTGCAGCAAGCTGTGTTGCCATTAGATGGCAATGGCATTGTCTTGACAGTGCTACCAAGTAGTGGTGCAGCCTAAACGAATTAATTACTTTCCCTAAACTTTTCAATCTAGCTTAAATAATGAAGCATTATACTTTCATATGCGTGAAGGAAATATCTCCACATTCTGAATTAAAGAGAACACAAATTTCGTCCGAGCTTTCCAGATCGTGCTCGAGATGAACAGAAAAAAGAAGTGTTACCTTACCTTCAAGTGTCTTCTGTTCCATCAGCGTCCAATGGGGTAAGTTGCAGTTTTTGCTGATTATTGCCTTCCCTTAAGAGCCTGCTGACGTGATGTTTGTCCCTCGTGTACAACACCCACGAGTGCATACAGCTTCCTTAGAACATCTGATAGTCTGAGCTTGGTCCTTCGGTTGCTCAGCGACAGACAAGGGCGATTGACAATGCTGCCGTATTTCCTAGCACTATGGGCTCCCACGGAGGGAGCAAAGGTAAGAGAAATAATTGATTTTGTGGCTTGCACTGTGGCGGGAAGAAACAGTCATTCAGCAAATCTCATTTGCCGTTTTGACACCGGCCGAGAAAGAGGGCGACTTTCAGGCGGAGAGGGTGGCTCGAAGGCGGTAACCCCGACATGGCCCGCCATCTCCCGGAGGGTGCAGTAACTTAACCCCAGCAACGGCCGGCGCCGCGAGTCGCGATGTCTTCCGCACGAAAACTGCATCGCTTTCTGCAGAAGGCCGTTATTGCGCCTGTCTGCCTGCTAACTCGACGGCCAACAGCGCGTTTCTCAGGAAGCAAGTACATTCACGGCACCATGCTCTTCGCCGAATGCGACAACGTCAAGAGTTCTCGTTCCACTACGATAGCGCGACGCATTACAAATATTCGCCTGTGGCCGAGGAGAAGCATACTTACCTGGCGTAGAGGATACCGTGATCATGAAGGCGGTTCCTCCGGGGTGAGGCTTGTCCATTGCACTTCGGTCGAGCTGACCCCCGCGATTACTCCAAATGCGAGTAACTCGGGCGCATAATTTTTGGTAGTCGGGACTGCGTTCGCGCTGTCCCGGTGCTAATCTCCATTACAATCAAAGCTTCTCCTCGTGTTGGGCGATAACTACTGTACTGTGAGTGATTTACCAGCTTCTCATAACCGATGATGCCTCCACTAGAAGCGACAAAATACACTAGGAAACGGCGTCGAAAGCCAGAGCCAGCGCACTGCTCTTCAACCGCGTGGCACGCGCGCTCGTAATAACAGCGGCAGCCGCGAGATGGCTCACGCCATCTAACTTGGCTACGATTTCCGTATTAACGGTCGAACGGCCCCTTTTAGCATTCTCTGTCCATAAACGGATTGCGCGCCAAACGTTATTCGGCGGCGCGGCATTCCCTGCAAGCACAGTGACTGCTGTGGCGCGAGCGGGGAGTACAGGGGCCATCGGCCAGCCGAACGCTTTGGCGCCTGTGGCATGGTACATGAGGGGCCGGAAGCAAGCGTCTAGCGTAGCGTCTCGGGACTTGCAGACTTGCGGCACTTGAGGAGCTTGCGGGGATGTGAATCGGAGGAAATAGCATGACGAGCTGCACCGAAAACGAGGAACATAGATTCTAGCCAACAGCGCCCTGTGCTCCCAGGCGAGGCGGCCACCCATCCAAGCCCAACGTCGGTGATCGGACGAGAACCGGCGTATTTGCACCCTTTTCTTACCCCGTTGCCGTTGGCGAGTGAATGCTGCAACGTGTGCTGGCAAGTCAGCTTCGGATCCTCACTCAACTTCCACACACAGTGAATATCTTCCTGGCCACGACAGTTTCCCGCCGCAGTTGGCGTCTACCTGCTCCAAGGAATGGCCTTTCGTCGCAGTGGTTGTGTTTCATCTGACAACTTTGCAGGCAACCTAAAATAACGCTTGGAAATGAGCAATTAAAGCACGAGGAGGACTGCAAACGGCCGCATGAAATTATTAAGCTCGGTTTCGATTGCAACAATTCCAATGAAATACTCACGTACACTAATTGCAGAGATAGGTAGGAATAAATAAATAAATTCGTTGTTGAATCACTACATTCGGAAAAAAAAAATACACTGTATTGTTTAAAATCATTTCTTTACACTTCAGAACCGTTACTACTTCAAAAACAAGCAATTTAATTTATCCTTACTTACTCCATGTCCAAGCAAAGAGGCAGAGAAGGGTGAATGTAATGCCTGCAGCAGTTTCAAATGTTTGCACATATAAAACTACTCATAGCGTCACCATAGTCATAAGATATTAATCATTTATGAAATGCCGCAAAATTAATCTGCAGCAAGCTGTGTTGCCATTAGATGGCAATGGCATTGTCTTGACAGTGCTACCAAGTAGTGGTGCAGCCTAAACGAATTAATTACTTTCCCTAAACTTTTCAATCTAGCTTAAATAATGAAGCATTATACTTTCATATGCGTGAAGGAAATATCTCCACATTCTGAATTAAAGAGAACACAAATTTCGTCCGAGCTTTCCAGATCGTGCTCGAGATGAACAGAAAAAAGAAGTGTTACCTTACCTTCAAGTGTCTTCTGTTCCATCAGCGTCCAATGGGGTAAGTTGCAGTTTTTGCTGATTATTGCCTTCCCTTAAGAGCCTGCTGACGTGATGTTTGTCCCTCGTGTACAACACCCACGAGTGCATACAGCTTCCTTAGAACATCTGATAGTCTGAGCTTGGTCCTTCGGTTGCTCAGCGACAGACAAGGGCGATTGACAATGCTGCCGTATTTCCTAGCACTATGGGCTCCCACGGAGGGAGCAAAGGTAAGAGAAATAATTGATTTTGTGGCTTGCACTGTGGCGGGAAGAAACAGTCATTCAGCAAATCTCATTTGCCGTTTTGACACCGGCCGAGAAAGAGGGCGACTTTCAGGCGGAGAGGGTGGCTCGAAGGCGGTAACCCCGACATGGCCCGCCATCTCCCGGAGGGTGCAGTAACTTAACCCCAGCAACGGCCGGCGCCGCGAGTCGCGATGTCTTCCGCACGAAAACTGCATCGCTTTCTGCAGAAGGCCGTTATTGCGCCTGTCTGCCTGCTAACTCGACGGCCAACAGCGCGTTTCTCAGGAAGCAAGTACATTCACGGCACCATGCTCTTCGCCGAATGCGACAACGTCAAGAGTTCTCGTTCCACTACGATAGCGCGACGCATTACAAATATTCGCCTGTGGCCGAGGAGAAGCATACTTACCTGGCGTAGAGGATACCGTGATCATGAAGGCGGTTCCTCCGGGGTGAGGCTTGTCCATTGCACTTCGGTCGAGCTGACCCCCGCGATTACTCCAAATGCGAGTAACTCGGGCGCATAATTTTTGGTAGTCGGGACTGCGTTCGCGCTGTCCCGGTGCTAATCTCCATTACAATCAAAGCTTCTCCTCGTGTTGGGCGATAACTACTGTACTGTGAGTGATTTACCAGCTTCTCATAACCGATGATGCCTCCACTAGAAGCGACAAAATACACTAGGAAACGGCGTCGAAAGCCAGAGCCAGCGCACTGCTCTTCAACCGCGTGGCACGCGCGCTCGTAATAACAGCGGCAGCCGCGAGATGGCTCACGCCATCTAACTTGGCTACGATTTCCGTATTAACGGTCGAACGGCCCCTTTTAGCATTCTCTGTCCATAAACGGATTGCGCGCCAAACGTTATTCGGCGGCGCGGCATTCCCTGCAAGCACAGTGACTGCTGTGGCGCGAGCGGGGAGTACAGGGGCCATCGGCCAGCCGAACGCTTTGGCGCCTGTGGCATGGTACATGAGGGGCCGGAAGCAAGCGTCTAGCGTAGCGTCTCGGGACTTGCAGACTTGCGGCACTTGAGGAGCTTGCGGGGATGTGAATCGGAGGAAATAGCATGACGAGCTGCACCGAAAACGAGGAACATAGATTCTAGCCAACAGCGCCCTGTGCTCCCAGGCGAGGCGGCCACCCATCCAAGCCCAACGTCGGTGATCGGACGAGAACCGGCGTATTTGCACCCTTTTCTTACCCCGTTGCCGTTGGCGAGTGAATGCTGCAACGTGTGCTGGCAAGTCAGCTTCGGATCCTCACTCAACTTCCACACACAGTGAATATCTTCCTGGCCACGACAGTTTCCCGCCGCAGTTGGCGTCTACCTGCTCCAAGGAATGGCCTTTCGTCGCAGTGGTTGTGTTTCATCTGACAACTTTGCAGGCAACCTAAAATAACGCTTGGAAATGAGCAATTAAAGCACGAGGAGGACTGCAGACGGCCGCATGAAATTATTAAGCTCGGTTTCGATTGCAACAATTCCAATGAAATACTCACGTACACTAATTGCAGAGATAGGTAGGAATAAATAAATAAATTCGTTGTTGAATCACTACATTCGGAAAAAAAAAATACACTGTATTGTTTAAAATCATTTCTTTACACTTCAGAACCGTTACTACTTCAAAAACAAGCAATTTAATTTATCCTTACTTACTCCATGTCCAAGCAAAGAGGCAGAGAAGGGTGAATGTAATGCCTGCAGCAGTTTCAAATGTTTGCACATATAAAACTACTCATAGCGTCACCATAGTCATAAGATATTAATCATTTATGAAATGCCGCAAAATTAATCTGCAGCAAGCTGTGTTGCCATTAGATGGCAATGGCATTGTCTTGACAGTGCTACCAAGTAGTGGTGCAGCCTAAACGAATTAATTACTTTCCCTAAACTTTTCAATCTAGCTTAAATAATGAAGCATTATACTTTCATATGCGTGAAGGAAATATCTCCACATTCTGAATTAAAGAGAACACAAATTTCGTCCGAGCTTTCCAGATCGTGCTCGAGATGAACAGAAAAAAGAAGTGTTACCTTACCTTCAAGTGTCTTCTGTTCCATCAGCGTCCAATGGGGTAAGTTGCAGTTTTTGCTGATTATTGCCTTCCCTTAAGAGCCTGCTGACGTGATGTTTGTCCCTCGTGTACAACACCCACGAGTGCATACAGCTTCCTTAGAACATCTGATAGTCTGAGCTTGGTCCTTCGGTTGCTCAGCGACAGACAAGGGCGATTGACAATGCTGCCGTATTTCCTAGCACTATGGGCTCCCACGGAGGGAGCAAAGGTAAGAGAAATAATTGATTTTGTGGCTTGCACTGTGGCGGGAAGAAACAGTCATTCAGCAAATCTCATTTGCCGTTTTGACACCGGCCGAGAAAGAGGGCGACTTTCAGGCGGAGAGGGTGGCTCGAAGGCGGTAACCCCGACATGGCCCGCCATCTCCCGGAGGGTGCAGTAACTTAACCCCAGCAACGGCCGGCGCCGCGAGTCGCGATGTCTTCCGCACGAAAACTGCATCGCTTTCTGCAGAAGGCCGTTATTGCGCCTGTCTGCCTGCTAACTCGACGGCCAACAGCGCGTTTCTCAGGAAGCAAGTACATTCACGGCACCATGCTCTTCGCCGAATGCGACAACGTCAAGAGTTCTCGTTCCACTACGATAGCGCGACGCATTACAAATATTCGCCTGTGGCCGAGGAGAAGCATACTTACCTGGCGTAGAGGATACCGTGATCATGAAGGCGGTTCCTCCGGGGTGAGGCTTGTCCATTGCACTTCGGTCGAGCTGACCCCCGCGATTACTCCAAATGCGAGTAACTCGGGCGCATAATTTTTGGTAGTCGGGACTGCGTTCGCGCTGTCCCGGTGCTAATCTCCATTACAATCAAAGCTTCTCCTCGTGTTGGGCGATAACTACTGTACTGTGAGTGATTTACCAGCTTCTCATAACCGATGATGCCTCCACTAGAAGCGACAAAATACACTAGGAAACGGCGTCGAAAGCCAGAGCCAGCGCACTGCTCTTCAACCGCGTGGCACGCGCGCTCGTAATAACAGCGGCAGCCGCGAGATGGCTCACGCCATCTAACTTGGCTACGATTTCCGTATTAACGGTCGAACGGCCCCTTTTAGCATTCTCTGTCCATAAACGGATTGCGCGCCAAACGTTATTCGGCGGCGCGGCATTCCCTGCAAGCACAGTGACTGCTGTGGCGCGAGCGGGGAGTACAGGGGCCATCGGCCAGCCGAACGCTTTGGCGCCTGTGGCATGGTACATGAGGGGCCGGAAGCAAGCGTCTAGCGTAGCGTCTCGGGACTTGCAGACTTGCGGCACTTGAGGAGCTTGCGGGGATGTGAATCGGAGGAAATAGCATGACGAGCTGCACCGAAAACGAGGAACATAGATTCTAGCCAACAGCGCCCTGTGCTCCCAGGCGAGGCGGCCACCCATCCAAGCCCAACGTCGGTGATCGGACGAGAACCGGCGTATTTGCACCCTTTTCTTACCCCGTTGCCGTTGGCGAGTGAATGCTGCAACGTGTGCTGGCAAGTCAGCTTCGGATCCTCACTCAACTTCCACACACAGTGAATATCTTCCTGGCCACGACAGTTTCCCGCCGCAGTTGGCGTCTACCTGCTCCAAGGAATGGCCTTTCGTCGCAGTGGTTGTGTTTCATCTGACAACTTTGCAGGCAACCTAAAATAACGCTTGGAAATGAGCAATTAAAGCACGAGGAGGACTGCAGACGGCCGCATGAAATTATTAAGCTCGGTTTCGATTGCAACAATTCCAATGAAATACTCACGTACACTAATTGCAGAGATAGGTAGGAATAAATAAATAAATTCGTTGTTGAATCACTACATTCGGAAAAAAAAAATACACTGTATTGTTTAAAATCATTTCTTTACACTTCAGAACCGTTACTACTTCAAAAACAAGCAATTTAATTTATCCTTACTTACTCCATGTCCAAGCAAAGAGGCAGAGAAGGGTGAATGTAATGCCTGCAGCAGTTTCAAATGTTTGCACATATAAAACTACTCATAGCGTCACCATAGTCATAAGATATTAATCATTTATGAAATGCCGCAAAATTAATCTGCAGCAAGCTGTGTTGCCATTAGATGGCAATGGCATTGTCTTGACAGTGCTACCAAGTAGTGGTGCAGCCTAAACGAATTAATTACTTTCCCTAAACTTTTCAATCTAGCTTAAATAATGAAGCATTATACTTTCATATGCGTGAAGGAAATATCTCCACATTCTGAATTAAAGAGAACACAAATTTCGTCCGAGCTTTCCAGATCGTGCTCGAGATGAACAGAAAAAAGAAGTGTTACCTTACCTTCAAGTGTCTTCTGTTCCATCAGCGTCCAATGGGGTAAGTTGCAGTTTTTGCTGATTATTGCCTTCCCTTAAGAGCCTGCTGACGTGATGTTTGTCCCTCGTGTACAACACCCACGAGTGCATACAGCTTCCTTAGAACATCTGATAGTCTGAGCTTGGTCCTTCGGTTGCTCAGCGACAGACAAGGGCGATTGACAATGCTGCCGTATTTCCTAGCACTATGGGCTCCCACGGAGGGAGCAAAGGTAAGAGAAATAATTGATTTTGTGGCTTGCACTGTGGCGGGAAGAAACAGTCATTCAGCAAATCTCATTTGCCGTTTTGACACCGGCCGAGAAAGAGGGCGACTTTCAGGCGGAGAGGGTGGCTCGAAGGCGGTAACCCCGACATGGCCCGCCATCTCCCGGAGGGTGCAGTAACTTAACCCCAGCAACGGCCGGCGCCGCGAGTCGCGATGTCTTCCGCACGAAAACTGCATCGCTTTCTGCAGAAGGCCGTTATTGCGCCTGTCTGCCTGCTAACTCGACGGCCAACAGCGCGTTTCTCAGGAAGCAAGTACATTCACGGCACCATGCTCTTCGCCGAATGCGACAACGTCAAGAGTTCTCGTTCCACTACGATAGCGCGACGCATTACAAATATTCGCCTGTGGCCGAGGAGAAGCATACTTACCTGGCGTAGAGGATACCGTGATCATGAAGGCGGTTCCTCCGGGGTGAGGCTTGTCCATTGCACTTCGGTCGAGCTGACCCCCGCGATTACTCCAAATGCGAGTAACTCGGGCGCATAATTTTTGGTAGTCGGGACTGCGTTCGCGCTGTCCCGGTGCTAATCTCCATTACAATCAAAGCTTCTCCTCGTGTTGGGCGATAACTACTGTACTGTGAGTGATTTACCAGCTTCTCATAACCGATGATGCCTCCACTAGAAGCGACAAAATACACTAGGAAACGGCGTCGAAAGCCAGAGCCAGCGCACTGCTCTTCAACCGCGTGGCACGCGCGCTCGTAATAACAGCGGCAGCCGCGAGATGGCTCACGCCATCTAACTTGGCTACGATTTCCGTATTAACGGTCGAACGGCCCCTTTTAGCATTCTCTGTCCATAAACGGATTGCGCGCCAAACGTTATTCGGCGGCGCGGCATTCCCTGCAAGCACAGTGACTGCTGTGGCGCGAGCGGGGAGTACAGGGGCCATCGGCCAGCCGAACGCTTTGGCGCCTGTGGCATGGTACATGAGGGGCCGGAAGCAAGCGTCTAGCGTAGCGTCTCGGGACTTGCAGACTTGCGGCACTTGAGGAGCTTGCGGGGATGTGAATCGGAGGAAATAGCATGACGAGCTGCACCGAAAACGAGGAACATAGATTCTAGCCAACAGCGCCCTGTGCTCCCAGGCGAGGCGGCCACCCATCCAAGCCCAACGTCGGTGATCGGACGAGAACCGGCGTATTTGCACCCTTTTCTTACCCCGTTGCCGTTGGCGAGTGAATGCTGCAACGTGTGCTGGCAAGTCAGCTTCGGATCCTCACTCAACTTCCACACACAGTGAATATCTTCCTGGCCACGACAGTTTCCCGCCGCAGTTGGCGTCTACCTGCTCCAAGGAATGGCCTTTCGTCGCAGTGGTTGTGTTTCATCTGACAACTTTGCAGGCAACCTAAAATAACGCTTGGAAATGAGCAATTAAAGCACGAGGAGGACTGCAGACGGCCGCATGAAATTATTAAGCTCGGTTTCGATTGCAACAATTCCAATGAAATACTCACGTACACTAATTGCAGAGATAGGTAGGAATAAATAAATAAATTCGTTGTTGAATCACTACATTCGGAAAAAAAAAATACACTGTATTGTTTAAAATCATTTCTTTACACTTCAGAACCGTTACTACTTCAAAAACAAGCAATTTAATTTATCCTTACTTACTCCATGTCCAAGCAAAGAGGCAGAGAAGGGTGAATGTAATGCCTGCAGCAGTTTCAAATGTTTGCACATATAAAACTACTCATAGCGTCACCATAGTCATAAGATATTAATCATTTATGAAATGCCGCAAAATTAATCTGCAGCAAGCTGTGTTGCCATTAGATGGCAATGGCATTGTCTTGACAGTGCTACCAAGTAGTGGTGCAGCCTAAACGAATTAATTACTTTCCCTAAACTTTTCAATCTAGCTTAAATAATGAAGCATTATACTTTCATATGCGTGAAGGAAATATCTCCACATTCTGAATTAAAGAGAACACAAATTTCGTCCGAGCTTTCCAGATCGTGCTCGAGATGAACAGAAAAAAGAAGTGTTACCTTACCTTCAAGTGTCTTCTGTTCCATCAGCGTCCAATGGGGTAAGTTGCAGTTTTTGCTGATTATTGCCTTCCCTTAAGAGCCTGCTGACGTGATGTTTGTCCCTCGTGTACAACACCCACGAGTGCATACAGCTTCCTTAGAACATCTGATAGTCTGAGCTTGGTCCTTCGGTTGCTCAGCGACAGACAAGGGCGATTGACAATGCTGCCGTATTTCCTAGCACTATGGGCTCCCACGGAGGGAGCAAAGGTAAGAGAAATAATTGATTTTGTGGCTTGCACTGTGGCGGGAAGAAACAGTCATTCAGCAAATCTCATTTGCCGTTTTGACACCGGCCGAGAAAGAGGGCGACTTTCAGGCGGAGAGGGTGGCTCGAAGGCGGTAACCCCGACATGGCCCGCCATCTCCCGGAGGGTGCAGTAACTTAACCCCAGCAACGGCCGGCGCCGCGAGTCGCGATGTCTTCCGCACGAAAACTGCATCGCTTTCTGCAGAAGGCCGTTATTGCGCCTGTCTGCCTGCTAACTCGACGGCCAACAGCGCGTTTCTCAGGAAGCAAGTACATTCACGGCACCATGCTCTTCGCCGAATGCGACAACGTCAAGAGTTCTCGTTCCACTACGATAGCGCGACGCATTACAAATATTCGCCTGTGGCCGAGGAGAAGCATACTTACCTGGCGTAGAGGATACCGTGATCATGAAGGCGGTTCCTCCGGGGTGAGGCTTGTCCATTGCACTTCGGTCGAGCTGACCCCCGCGATTACTCCAAATGCGAGTAACTCGGGCGCATAATTTTTGGTAGTCGGGACTGCGTTCGCGCTGTCCCGGTGCTAATCTCCATTACAATCAAAGCTTCTCCTCGTGTTGGGCGATAACTACTGTACTGTGAGTGATTTACCAGCTTCTCATAACCGATGATGCCTCCACTAGAAGCGACAAAATACACTAGGAAACGGCGTCGAAAGCCAGAGCCAGCGCACTGCTCTTCAACCGCGTGGCACGCGCGCTCGTAATAACAGCGGCAGCCGCGAGATGGCTCACGCCATCTAACTTGGCTACGATTTCCGTATTAACGGTCGAACGGCCCCTTTTAGCATTCTCTGTCCATAAACGGATTGCGCGCCAAACGTTATTCGGCGGCGCGGCATTCCCTGCAAGCACAGTGACTGCTGTGGCGCGAGCGGGGAGTACAGGGGCCATCGGCCAGCCGAACGCTTTGGCGCCTGTGGCATGGTACATGAGGGGCCGGAAGCAAGCGTCTAGCGTAGCGTCTCGGGACTTGCAGACTTGCGGCACTTGAGGAGCTTGCGGGGATGTGAATCGGAGGAAATAGCATGACGAGCTGCACCGAAAACGAGGAACATAGATTCTAGCCAACAGCGCCCTGTGCTCCCAGGCGAGGCGGCCACCCATCCAAGCCCAACGTCGGTGATCGGACGAGAACCGGCGTATTTGCACCCTTTTCTTACCCCGTTGCCGTTGGCGAGTGAATGCTGCAACGTGTGCTGGCAAGTCAGCTTCGGATCCTCACTCAACTTCCACACACAGTGAATATCTTCCTGGCCACGACAGTTTCCCGCCGCAGTTGGCGTCTACCTGCTCCAAGGAATGGCCTTTCGTCGCAGTGGTTGTGTTTCATCTGACAACTTTGCAGGCAACCTAAAATAACGCTTGGAAATGAGCAATTAAAGCACGAGGAGGACTGCAAACGGCCGCATGAAATTATTAAGCTCGGTTTCGATTGCAACAATTCCAATGAAATACTCACGTACACTAATTGCAGAGATAGGTAGGAATAAATAAATAAATTCGTTGTTGAATCACTACATTCGGAAAAAAAAATACACTGTATTGTTTAAAATCATTTCTTTACACTTCAGAACCGTTACTACTTCAAAAACAAGCAATTTAATTTATCCTTACTTACTCCATGTCCAAGCAAAGAGGCAGAGAAGGGTGAATGTAATGCCTGCAGCAGTTTCAAATGTTTGCACATATAAAACTACTCATAGCGTCACCATAGTCATAAGATATTAATCATTTATGAAATGCCGCAAAATTAATCTGCAGCAAGCTGTGTTGCCATTAGATGGCAATGGCATTGTCTTGACAGTGCTACCAAGTAGTGGTGCAGCCTAAACGAATTAATTACTTTCCCTAAACTTTTCAATCTAGCTTAAATAATGAAGCATTATACTTTCATATGCGTGAAGGAAATATCTCCACATTCTGAATTAAAGAGAACACAAATTTCGTCCGAGCTTTCCAGATCGTGCTCGAGATGAACAGAAAAAAGAAGTGTTACCTTACCTTCAAGTGTCTTCTGTTCCATCAGCGTCCAATGGGGTAAGTTGCAGTTTTTGCTGATTATTGCCTTCCCTTAAGAGCCTGCTGACGTGATGTTTGTCCCTCGTGTACAACACCCACGAGTGCATACAGCTTCCTTAGAACATCTGATAGTCTGAGCTTGGTCCTTCGGTTGCTCAGCGACAGACAAGGGCGATTGACAATGCTGCCGTATTTCCTAGCACTATGGGCTCCCACGGAGGGAGCAAAGGTAAGAGAAATAATTGATTTTGTGGCTTGCACTGTGGCGGGAAGAAACAGTCATTCAGCAAATCTCATTTGCCGTTTTGACACCGGCCGAGAAAGAGGGCGACTTTCAGGCGGAGAGGGTGGCTCGAAGGCGGTAACCCCGACATGGCCCGCCATCTCCCGGAGGGTGCAGTAACTTAACCCCAGCAACGGCCGGCGCCGCGAGTCGCGATGTCTTCCGCACGAAAACTGCATCGCTTTCTGCAGAAGGCCGTTATTGCGCCTGTCTGCCTGCTAACTCGACGGCCAACAGCGCGTTTCTCAGGAAGCAAGTACATTCACGGCACCATGCTCTTCGCCGAATGCGACAACGTCAAGAGTTCTCGTTCCACTACGATAGCGCGACGCATTACAAATATTCGCCTGTGGCCGAGGAGAAGCATACTTACCTGGCGTAGAGGATACCGTGATCATGAAGGCGGTTCCTCCGGGGTGAGGCTTGTCCATTGCACTTCGGTCGAGCTGACCCCCGCGATTACTCCAAATGCGAGTAACTCGGGCGCATAATTTTTGGTAGTCGGGACTGCGTTCGCGCTGTCCCGGTGCTAATCTCCATTACAATCAAAGCTTCTCCTCGTGTTGGGCGATAACTACTGTACTGTGAGTGATTTACCAGCTTCTCATAACCGATGATGCCTCCACTAGAAGCGACAAAATACACTAGGAAACGGCGTCGAAAGCCAGAGCCAGCGCACTGCTCTTCAACCGCGTGGCACGCGCGCTCGTAATAACAGCGGCAGCCGCGAGATGGCTCACGCCATCTAACTTGGCTACGATTTCCGTATTAACGGTCGAACGGCCCCTTTTAGCATTCTCTGTCCATAAACGGATTGCGCGCCAAACGTTATTCGGCGGCGCGGCATTCCCTGCAAGCACAGTGACTGCTGTGGCGCGAGCGGGGAGTACAGGGGCCATCGGCCAGCCGAACGCTTTGGCGCCTGTGGCATGGTACATGAGGGGCCGGAAGCAAGCGTCTAGCGTAGCGTCTCGGGACTTGCAGACTTGCGGCACTTGAGGAGCTTGCGGGGATGTGAATCGGAGGAAATAGCATGACGAGCTGCACCGAAAACGAGGAACATAGATTCTAGCCAACAGCGCCCTGTGCTCCCAGGCGAGGCGGCCACCCATCCAAGCCCAACGTCGGTGATCGGACGAGAACCGGCGTATTTGCACCCTTTTCTTACCCCGTTGCCGTTGGCGAGTGAATGCTGCAACGTGTGCTGGCAAGTCAGCTTCGGATCCTCACTCAACTTCCACACACAGTGAATATCTTCCTGGCCACGACAGTTTCCCGCCGCAGTTGGCGTCTACCTGCTCCAAGGAATGGCCTTTCGTCGCAGTGGTTGTGTTTCATCTGACAACTTTGCAGGCAACCTAAAATAACGCTTGGAAATGAGCAATTAAAGCACGAGGAGGACTGCAAACGGCCGCATGAAATTATTAAGCTCGGTTTCGATTGCAACAATTCCAATGAAATACTCACGTACACTAATTGCAGAGATAGGTAGGAATAAATAAATAAATTCGTTGTTGAATCACTACATTCGGAAAAAAAAAATACACTGTATTGTTTAAAATCATTTCTTTACACTTCAGAACCGTTACTACTTCAAAAACAAGCAATTTAATTTATCCTTACTTACTCCATGTCCAAGCAAAGAGGCAGAGAAGGGTGAATGTAATGCCTGCAGCAGTTTCAAATGTTTGCACATATAAAACTACTCATAGCGTCACCATAGTCATAAGATATTAATCATTTATGAAATGCCGCAAAATTAATCTGCAGCAAGCTGTGTTGCCATTAGATGGCAATGGCATTGTCTTGACAGTGCTACCAAGTAGTGGTGCAGCCTAAACGAATTAATTACTTTCCCTAAACTTTTCAATCTAGCTTAAATAATGAAGCATTATACTTTCATATGCGTGAAGGAAATATCTCCACATTCTGAATTAAAGAGAACACAAATTTCGTCCGAGCTTTCCAGATCGTGCTCGAGATGAACAGAAAAAAGAAGTGTTACCTTACCTTCAAGTGTCTTCTGTTCCATCAGCGTCCAATGGGGTAAGTTGCAGTTTTTGCTGATTATTGCCTTCCCTTAAGAGCCTGCTGACGTGATGTTTGTCCCTCGTGTACAACACCCACGAGTGCATACAGCTTCCTTAGAACATCTGATAGTCTGAGCTTGGTCCTTCGGTTGCTCAGCGACAGACAAGGGCGATTGACAATGCTGCCGTATTTCCTAGCACTATGGGCTCCCACGGAGGGAGCAAAGGTAAGAGAAATAATTGATTTTGTGGCTTGCACTGTGGCGGGAAGAAACAGTCATTCAGCAAATCTCATTTGCCGTTTTGACACCGGCCGAGAAAGAGGGCGACTTTCAGGCGGAGAGGGTGGCTCGAAGGCGGTAACCCCGACATGGCCCGCCATCTCCCGGAGGGTGCAGTAACTTAACCCCAGCAACGGCCGGCGCCGCGAGTCGCGATGTCTTCCGCACGAAAACTGCATCGCTTTCTGCAGAAGGCCGTTATTGCGCCTGTCTGCCTGCTAACTCGACGGCCAACAGCGCGTTTCTCAGGAAGCAAGTACATTCACGGCACCATGCTCTTCGCCGAATGCGACAACGTCAAGAGTTCTCGTTCCACTACGATAGCGCGACGCATTACAAATATTCGCCTGTGGCCGAGGAGAAGCATACTTACCTGGCGTAGAGGATACCGTGATCATGAAGGCGGTTCCTCCGGGGTGAGGCTTGTCCATTGCACTTCGGTCGAGCTGACCCCCGCGATTACTCCAAATGCGAGTAACTCGGGCGCATAATTTTTGGTAGTCGGGACTGCGTTCGCGCTGTCCCGGTGCTAATCTCCATTACAATCAAAGCTTCTCCTCGTGTTGGGCGATAACTACTGTACTGTGAGTGATTTACCAGCTTCTCATAACCGATGATGCCTCCACTAGAAGCGACAAAATACACTAGGAAACGGCGTCGAAAGCCAGAGCCAGCGCACTGCTCTTCAACCGCGTGGCACGCGCGCTCGTAATAACAGCGGCAGCCGCGAGATGGCTCACGCCATCTAACTTGGCTACGATTTCCGTATTAACGGTCGAACGGCCCCTTTTAGCATTCTCTGTCCATAAACGGATTGCGCGCCAAACGTTATTCGGCGGCGCGGCATTCCCTGCAAGCACAGTGACTGCTGTGGCGCGAGCGGGGAGTACAGGGGCCATCGGCCAGCCGAACGCTTTGGCGCCTGTGGCATGGTACATGAGGGGCCGGAAGCAAGCGTCTAGCGTAGCGTCTCGGGACTTGCAGACTTGCGGCACTTGAGGAGCTTGCGGGGATGTGAATCGGAGGAAATAGCATGACGAGCTGCACCGAAAACGAGGAACATAGATTCTAGCCAACAGCGCCCTGTGCTCCCAGGCGAGGCGGCCACCCATCCAAGCCCAACGTCGGTGATCGGACGAGAACCGGCGTATTTGCACCCTTTTCTTACCCCGTTGCCGTTGGCGAGTGAATGCTGCAACGTGTGCTGGCAAGTCAGCTTCGGATCCTCACTCAACTTCCACACACAGTGAATATCTTCCTGGCCACGACAGTTTCCCGCCGCAGTTGGCGTCTACCTGCTCCAAGGAATGGCCTTTCGTCGCAGTGGTTGTGTTTCATCTGACAACTTTGCAGGCAACCTAAAATAACGCTTGGAAATGAGCAATTAAAGCACGAGGAGGACTGCAAACGGCCGCATGAAATTATTAAGCTCGGTTTCGATTGCAACAATTCCAATGAAATACTCACGTACACTAATTGCAGAGATAGGTAGGAATAAATAAATAAATTCGTTGTTGAATCACTACATTCGGAAAAAAAAATACACTGTATTGTTTAAAATCATTTCTTTACACTTCAGAACCGTTACTACTTCAAAAACAAGCAATTTAATTTATCCTTACTTACTCCATGTCCAAGCAAAGAGGCAGAGAAGGGTGAATGTAATGCCTGCAGCAGTTTCAAATGTTTGCACATATAAAACTACTCATAGCGTCACCATAGTCATAAGATATTAATCATTTATGAAATGCCGCAAAATTAATCTGCAGCAAGCTGTGTTGCCATTAGATGGCAATGGCATTGTCTTGACAGTGCTACCAAGTAGTGGTGCAGCCTAAACGAATTAATTACTTTCCCTAAACTTTTCAATCTAGCTTAAATAATGAAGCATTATACTTTCATATGCGTGAAGGAAATATCTCCACATTCTGAATTAAAGAGAACACAAATTTCGTCCGAGCTTTCCAGATCGTGCTCGAGATGAACAGAAAAAAGAAGTGTTACCTTACCTTCAAGTGTCTTCTGTTCCATCAGCGTCCAATGGGGTAAGTTGCAGTTTTTGCTGATTATTGCCTTCCCTTAAGAGCCTGCTGACGTGATGTTTGTCCCTCGTGTACAACACCCACGAGTGCATACAGCTTCCTTAGAACATCTGATAGTCTGAGCTTGGTCCTTCGGTTGCTCAGCGACAGACAAGGGCGATTGACAATGCTGCCGTATTTCCTAGCACTATGGGCTCCCACGGAGGGAGCAAAGGTAAGAGAAATAATTGATTTTGTGGCTTGCACTGTGGCGGGAAGAAACAGTCATTCAGCAAATCTCATTTGCCGTTTTGACACCGGCCGAGAAAGAGGGCGACTTTCAGGCGGAGAGGGTGGCTCGAAGGCGGTAACCCCGACATGGCCCGCCATCTCCCGGAGGGTGCAGTAACTTAACCCCAGCAACGGCCGGCGCCGCGAGTCGCGATGTCTTCCGCACGAAAACTGCATCGCTTTCTGCAGAAGGCCGTTATTGCGCCTGTCTGCCTGCTAACTCGACGGCCAACAGCGCGTTTCTCAGGAAGCAAGTACATTCACGGCACCATGCTCTTCGCCGAATGCGACAACGTCAAGAGTTCTCGTTCCACTACGATAGCGCGACGCATTACAAATATTCGCCTGTGGCCGAGGAGAAGCATACTTACCTGGCGTAGAGGATACCGTGATCATGAAGGCGGTTCCTCCGGGGTGAGGCTTGTCCATTGCACTTCGGTCGAGCTGACCCCCGCGATTACTCCAAATGCGAGTAACTCGGGCGCATAATTTTTGGTAGTCGGGACTGCGTTCGCGCTGTCCCGGTGCTAATCTCCATTACAATCAAAGCTTCTCCTCGTGTTGGGCGATAACTACTGTACTGTGAGTGATTTACCAGCTTCTCATAACCGATGATGCCTCCACTAGAAGCGACAAAATACACTAGGAAACGGCGTCGAAAGCCAGAGCCAGCGCACTGCTCTTCAACCGCGTGGCACGCGCGCTCGTAATAACAGCGGCAGCCGCGAGATGGCTCACGCCATCTAACTTGGCTACGATTTCCGTATTAACGGTCGAACGGCCCCTTTTAGCATTCTCTGTCCATAAACGGATTGCGCGCCAAACGTTATTCGGCGGCGCGGCATTCCCTGCAAGCACAGTGACTGCTGTGGCGCGAGCGGGGAGTACAGGGGCCATCGGCCAGCCGAACGCTTTGGCGCCTGTGGCATGGTACATGAGGGGCCGGAAGCAAGCGTCTAGCGTAGCGTCTCGGGACTTGCAGACTTGCGGCACTTGAGGAGCTTGCGGGGATGTGAATCGGAGGAAATAGCATGACGAGCTGCACCGAAAACGAGGAACATAGATTCTAGCCAACAGCGCCCTGTGCTCCCAGGCGAGGCGGCCACCCATCCAAGCCCAACGTCGGTGATCGGACGAGAACCGGCGTATTTGCACCCTTTTCTTACCCCGTTGCCGTTGGCGAGTGAATGCTGCAACGTGTGCTGGCAAGTCAGCTTCGGATCCTCACTCAACTTCCACACACAGTGAATATCTTCCTGGCCACGACAGTTTCCCGCCGCAGTTGGCGTCTACCTGCTCCAAGGAATGGCCTTTCGTCGCAGTGGTTGTGTTTCATCTGACAACTTTGCAGGCAACCTAAAATAACGCTTGGAAATGAGCAATTAAAGCACGAGGAGGACTGCAAACGGCCGCATGAAATTATTAAGCTCGGTTTCGATTGCAACAATTCCAATGAAATACTCACGTACACTAATTGCAGAGATAGGTAGGAATAAATAAATAAATTCGTTGTTGAATCACTACATTCGGAAAAAAAAAATACACTGTATTGTTTAAAATCATTTCTTTACACTTCAGAACCGTTACTACTTCAAAAACAAGCAATTTAATTTATCCTTACTTACTCCATGTCCAAGCAAAGAGGCAGAGAAGGGTGAATGTAATGCCTGCAGCAGTTTCAAATGTTTGCACATATAAAACTACTCATAGCGTCACCATAGTCATAAGATATTAATCATTTATGAAATGCCGCAAAATTAATCTGCAGCAAGCTGTGTTGCCATTAGATGGCAATGGCATTGTCTTGACAGTGCTACCAAGTAGTGGTGCAGCCTAAACGAATTAATTACTTTCCCTAAACTTTTCAATCTAGCTTAAATAATGAAGCATTATACTTTCATATGCGTGAAGGAAATATCTCCACATTCTGAATTAAAGAGAACACAAATTTCGTCCGAGCTTTCCAGATCGTGCTCGAGATGAACAGAAAAAAGAAGTGTTACCTTACCTTCAAGTGTCTTCTGTTCCATCAGCGTCCAATGGGGTAAGTTGCAGTTTTTGCTGATTATTGCCTTCCCTTAAGAGCCTGCTGACGTGATGTTTGTCCCTCGTGTACAACACCCACGAGTGCATACAGCTTCCTTAGAACATCTGATAGTCTGAGCTTGGTCCTTCGGTTGCTCAGCGACAGACAAGGGCGATTGACAATGCTGCCGTATTTCCTAGCACTATGGGCTCCCACGGAGGGAGCAAAGGTAAGAGAAATAATTGATTTTGTGGCTTGCACTGTGGCGGGAAGAAACAGTCATTCAGCAAATCTCATTTGCCGTTTTGACACCGGCCGAGAAAGAGGGCGACTTTCAGGCGGAGAGGGTGGCTCGAAGGCGGTAACCCCGACATGGCCCGCCATCTCCCGGAGGGTGCAGTAACTTAACCCCAGCAACGGCCGGCGCCGCGAGTCGCGATGTCTTCCGCACGAAAACTGCATCGCTTTCTGCAGAAGGCCGTTATTGCGCCTGTCTGCCTGCTAACTCGACGGCCAACAGCGCGTTTCTCAGGAAGCAAGTACATTCACGGCACCATGCTCTTCGCCGAATGCGACAACGTCAAGAGTTCTCGTTCCACTACGATAGCGCGACGCATTACAAATATTCGCCTGTGGCCGAGGAGAAGCATACTTACCTGGCGTAGAGGATACCGTGATCATGAAGGCGGTTCCTCCGGGGTGAGGCTTGTCCATTGCACTTCGGTCGAGCTGACCCCCGCGATTACTCCAAATGCGAGTAACTCGGGCGCATAATTTTTGGTAGTCGGGACTGCGTTCGCGCTGTCCCGGTGCTAATCTCCATTACAATCAAAGCTTCTCCTCGTGTTGGGCGATAACTACTGTACTGTGAGTGATTTACCAGCTTCTCATAACCGATGATGCCTCCACTAGAAGCGACAAAATACACTAGGAAACGGCGTCGAAAGCCAGAGCCAGCGCACTGCTCTTCAACCGCGTGGCACGCGCGCTCGTAATAACAGCGGCAGCCGCGAGATGGCTCACGCCATCTAACTTGGCTACGATTTCCGTATTAACGGTCGAACGGCCCCTTTTAGCATTCTCTGTCCATAAACGGATTGCGCGCCAAACGTTATTCGGCGGCGCGGCATTCCCTGCAAGCACAGTGACTGCTGTGGCGCGAGCGGGGAGTACAGGGGCCATCGGCCAGCCGAACGCTTTGGCGCCTGTGGCATGGTACATGAGGGGCCGGAAGCAAGCGTCTAGCGTAGCGTCTCGGGACTTGCAGACTTGCGGCACTTGAGGAGCTTGCGGGGATGTGAATCGGAGGAAATAGCATGACGAGCTGCACCGAAAACGAGGAACATAGATTCTAGCCAACAGCGCCCTGTGCTCCCAGGCGAGGCGGCCACCCATCCAAGCCCAACGTCGGTGATCGGACGAGAACCGGCGTATTTGCACCCTTTTCTTACCCCGTTGCCGTTGGCGAGTGAATGCTGCAACGTGTGCTGGCAAGTCAGCTTCGGATCCTCACTCAACTTCCACACACAGTGAATATCTTCCTGGCCACGACAGTTTCCCGCCGCAGTTGGCGTCTACCTGCTCCAAGGAATGGCCTTTCGTCGCAGTGGTTGTGTTTCATCTGACAACTTTGCAGGCAACCTAAAATAACGCTTGGAAATGAGCAATTAAAGCACGAGGAGGACTGCAAACGGCCGCATGAAATTATTAAGCTCGGTTTCGATTGCAACAATTCCAATGAAATACTCACGTACACTAATTGCAGAGATAGGTAGGAATAAATAAATAAATTCGTTGTTGAATCACTACATTCGGAAAAAAAAATACACTGTATTGTTTAAAATCATTTCTTTACACTTCAGAACCGTTACTACTTCAAAAACAAGCAATTTAATTTATCCTTACTTACTCCATGTCCAAGCAAAGAGGCAGAGAAGGGTGAATGTAATGCCTGCAGCAGTTTCAAATGTTTGCACATATAAAACTACTCATAGCGTCACCATAGTCATAAGATATTAATCATTTATGAAATGCCGCAAAAATTAATCTGCAGCAAGCTGTGTTGCCATTAGATGGCAATGGGCATTGTCTTGACAGTGCTACCAAGTAGTGGTGCAGCCTAAACGAATTAATTACTTTCCCTAAACTTTTCAATCTAGCTTAAATAATGAAGCATTATACTTTCATATGCGTGAAGGAAATATCTCCACATTCTGAATTAAAGAGAACACAAATTTCGTCCGAGCTTTCCAGATCGTGCTCGAGATGAACAGAAAAAAGAAGTGTTACCTTACCTTCAAGTGTCTTCTGTTCCATCAGCGTCCAATGGGGTAAGTTGCAGTTTTTGCTGATTATTGCCTTCCCTTAAGAGCCTGCTGACGTGATGTTTGTCCCTCGTGTACAACACCCACGAGTGCATACAGCTTCCTTAGAACATCTGATAGTCTGAGCTTGGTCCTTCGGTTGCTCAGCGACAGACAAGGGCGATTGACAATGCTGCCGTATTTCCTAGCACTATGGCTCCCACGGAGGGAGCAAAGGTAAGAGAAATAATTGATTTTGTGGCTTGCACTGTGGCGGGAAGAAACAGTCATTCAGCAAATCTCATTTGCCGTTTTGACACCGGCCGAGAAAGAGGGCGACTTTCAGGCGGAGAGGGTGGCTCGAAGGCGGTAACCCCGACATGGCCCGCCATCTCCCGGAGGGTGCAGTAACTTAACCCCAGCAACGGCCGGCGCCGCGAGTCGCGATGTCTTCCGCACGAAAACTGCATCGCTTTCTGCAGAAGGCCGTTATTGCGCCTGTCTGCCTGCTAACTCGACGGCCAACAGCGCGTTTCTCAGGAAGCAAGTACATTCACGGCACCATGCTCTTCGCCGAATGCGACAACGTCAAGAGTTCTCGTTCCACTACGATAGCGCGACGCATTACAAATATTCGCCTGTGGCCGAGGAGAAGCATACTTACCTGGCGTAGAGGATACCGTGATCATGAAGGCGGTTCCTCCGGGGTGAGGCTTGTCCATTGCACTTCGGTCGAGCTGACCCCCGCGATTACTCCAAATGCGAGTAACTCGGGCGCATAATTTTTGGTAGTCGGGACTGCGTTCGCGCTGTCCCGGTGCTAATCTCCATTACAATCAAAGCTTCTCCTCGTGTTGGGCGATAACTACTGTACTGTGAGTGATTTACCAGCTTCTCATAACCGATGATGCCTCCACTAGAAGCGACAAAATACACTAGGAAACGGCGTCGAAAGCCAGAGCCAGCGCACTGCTCTTCAACCGCGTGGCACGCGCGCTCGTAATAACAGCGGCAGCCGCGAGATGGCTCACGCCATCTAACTTGGCTACGATTTCCGTATTAACGGTCGAACGGCCCCTTTTAGCATTCTCTGTCCATAAACGGATTGCGCGCCAAACGTTATTCGGCGGCGCGGCATTCCCTGCAAGCACAGTGACTGCTGTGGCGCGAGCGGGGAGTACAGGGGCCATCGGCCAGCCGAACGCTTTGGCGCCTGTGGCATGGTACATGAGGGGCCGGAAGCAAGCGTCTAGCGTAGCGTCTCGGGACTTGCAGACTTGCGGCACTTGAGGAGCTTGCGGGGATGTGAATCGGAGGAAATAGCATGACGAGCTGCACCGAAAACGAGGAACATAGATTCTAGCCAACAGCGCCCTGTGCTCCCAGGCGAGGCGGCCACCCATCCAAGCCCAACGTCGGTGATCGGACGAGAACCGGCGTATTTGCACCCTTTTCTTACCCCGTTGCCGTTGGCGAGTGAATGCTGCAACGTGTGCTGGCAAGTCAGCTTCGGATCCTCACTCAACTTCCACACACAGTGAATATCTTCCTGGCCACGACAGTTTCCCGCCGCAGTTGGCGTCTACCTGCTCCAAGGAATGGCCTTTCGTCGCAGTGGTTGTGTTTCATCTGACAACTTTGCAGGCAACCTAAAATAACGCTTGGAAATGAGCAATTAAAGCACGAGGAGGACTGCAAACGGCCGCATGAAATTATTAAGCTCGGTTTCGATTGCAACAATTCCAATGAAATACTCACGTACACTAATTGCAGAGATAGGTAGGAATAAATAAATAAATTCGTTGTTGAATCACTACATT
>NW_026047978.1:0-29067 GCF_023864345.2 Schistocerca serialis cubense
CGCTTGTGCCATCTCGCGGCTGCCGCTGCTACTACTGGTGCGCGTCCCCCGCGCTTATCGAACAGACAGTGTGCTCTGGCTCTGGGTTTGACGCCAGGTCGACGCAGACGTGTGGTACGCGCGTAGCGCGAGTGCTGCTGCGTTTGGCAGTCCCTTGCGGAACACGTTGCTGGCCGAGTGCTCAGACGCACTAGTTACCGACTGCTACCACAGAATACTGCGTTTGCAATTGAAATAGACACCGGGACAGCGCGAACGCAAGTCCCGACTACCAAAAATTATGCGCCCGAGTTACTCACATTTGGAGTAATCGCGGGGGTCAGCTCGACCGAAGTGCAATGGAAGGGCCTCACCCCGGAGGAACCGCCTTCATGATCACGGTATCCCCTACGCCAGGTAAGTATGCATTCGTCGCGCCACAGGCGAGAATTTGTAGTGCCTCGCGCTATCGAGATGTAACGAGAGCTCCTGACGTTTCCGCAATCGGCGAACAGAATGGTGGCCGTCCATGTACCTGTCTCCTTACAAGAGAGCTATTGGCTGTCGAGTTAGATGGCAGACAGTCGCAACAACGCTCCTCTGCCGAGAAAAACGATGCATTTTGTGCGAGCAGCACCATACGGCTCGCGGCGCCGGCCGCTGCTGGGGTTAATTTACCGTTCCCTCCGGAAGATGGCGGGCCAAGTCCGGGTTGCCGCCTCCGGGCCCTCCTCTCCGTCTCCAACGAGCCCTCTTCCTCGGCTGTTGAAACCGCGAATGCGATCTGCGGAATGAGTGCTTTTTGCAGCCACAATGCAAGCCACACTTTACTTTCGCTCCTTCCAGGAGAGCCCTTAGTGCTAGCAAATACGGCAGCATTGTCACGCGCGGTCGACTGTCGCCGAGCAACTGAAGGACCACAGCTCAGACTGTCAGATGTTCTAAGAGAGCTGGATGCACTCGTGAGTGTTGTGCGCGACGAACAAACAGGACGTCAGTGAACTCCAAGAACGAACATCAGCCAGCACGTTCGACATTCGACGCCGAGTAACAGAAGACACTTAAAAGGTAACACTTCTTTTTGCTTCTCCTTCCGAGTAGGACGTGGAAAGCTCGATCGAATATTTGTGCAAATTTTCATTCGGAATATGGACATATTTTCTTCGCGCATAAGAGAGAAAAATAAAGTCTCATCCATGACAACATTTCAGCTGTGTCGGGTTGATTTCGAAGATGCAGATTAATTGTGCGGTATTTGGTAAACGATTGATACCTTGTAGCAATCTTGGCTTAGACGTGGATTAGGTAAAGATAAAACTAAATTGCTTTTTGTTTGTAAACACAACACGTCAGGTGTGTAACAAAGCGATGGGAAACAAGGAAGTCTCTTTTCTGTGAATGTAGTGATGCAACAACGAATTCACTGAGGGCTACCCGTTTCTGCAATTAGTAATTTATTGAAACTGCCGCTATTACGCGTCTGTCAATGTAGAACTGTGTGTGTTACAGAAGGCACTGTTCGGATATTTTGTCAGTGAGTAGGGAGAAATTGTGTTTTTAATTACACTTGTTACAGATGTTATTTCCATTCCATTCGAAACCTATCTGTTCTCACTCCAAGGGCGCCCATACGACAGACAGTTTGTACAGGGGGTGGGGGACGGCTGAATCTGGAGGTATGGTGTACTTTTAATATTTTGGAAGACGAATAGCGAGCTTGTAAAGAGGCCATAAACAGATTTGAAGTTCCGAACCTGGTAAAGACGTGTGTAATACAGACCTTTTGACTCGATTTCTTGCAAGAAAAACACCTGATAACATTGCGTTTTCTACTTTCCCTGGGAGCCCCGAGTACAGGCGAAACACAACACCTGCGACGACAAGACATTCCTTACAGAAAGTAAACGCTCACTGTCGTGGCCTAATAAACAGCCTACAGCGGTTCTCGTCCCATCACCGAATTTGAGCAACGCTGGCCCTCGTTGTCAGTGTGGCCGCCTGGGAGCACAAGTGGCTGTTGCCTAGAATTTCTCTTCCCCGTTTTCGGTACAGTTGGCCACGTCATTTCACATCCCCGCAAGCTCCTCAAGTGCCGCAAGTCTGCAAGTCTCGGGACGCTACGCTAGACGCTTGCTGCCGGCCCCCTCATGTACCTGGCCACAGACGACAAAGCGTTCGGCTGGGCGACGCCTCGTGTACGCCGGCTCGCGCCACCGCGGTCGCCGCGCGTGCAGGGAATGCCGCGCCGTCCAATTGCGTTTGGCGCGCATTCCCCTGATGGACAGAGAAAGCCAAAAGTCGCCGTTCGGCCATTAATGTGGATGTCGTACCAGAGTTAGACCGCTTGTGCCATCTCGCGGCTGCCGCTGCTACTACTGGTGCGCGTCCCCCGCGCTTATCGAACAGACAGTGTGCTCTGGCTCTGGGTTTGACGCCAGGTCGACGCAGACGTGTGGTACGCGCGTAGCGCGAGTGCTGCTGCGTTTGGCAGTCCCTTGCGGAACACGTTGCTGGCCGAGTGCTCAGACGCACTAGTTACCGACTGCTACCACAGAATACTGCGTTTGCAATTGAAATAGACACCGGGACAGCGCGAACGCAAGTCCCGACTACCAAAAATTATGCGCCCGAGTTACTCACATTTGGAGTAATCGCGGGGGTCAGCTCGACCGAAGTGCAATGGAAGGGCCTCACCCCGGAGGAACCGCCTTCATGATCACGGTATCCCCTACGCCAGGTAAGTATGCATTCGTCGCGCCACAGGCGAGAATTTGTAGTGCCTCGCGCTATTCGAGATGTAACGAGAGCTCCTGACGTTTCCGCAATCGGCGAACAGAATGGTGGCCGTCCATGTACCTGTCTCCTTACAAGAGAGCTATTGGCTGTCGAGTTAGATGGCAGACAGTCGCAACAACGCTCCTCTGCCGAGAAAAACGATGCATTTTGTGCGAGCAGCACCATACGGCTCGCGGCGCCGGCCGCTGCTGGGGTTAATTTACCGTTCCCTCCGGAAGATGGCGGGCCAAGTCCGGGTTGCCGCCTCCGGGCCCTCCTCTCCGTCTCCAACGAGCCCTCTTCCTCGGCTGTTGAAACCGCGAATGCGATCTGCGGAATGAGTGCTTTTTGCAGCCACAATGCAAGCCACACTTTACTTTCGCTCCTTCCAGGAGAGCCCTTAGTGCTAGCAAATACGGCAGCATTGTCACGCGCGGTCGACTGTCGCCGAGCAACTGAAGGACCACAGCTCAGACTGTCAGATGTTCTAAGAGAGCTGGATGCACTCGTGAGTGTTGTGCGCGACGAACAAACAGGACGTCAGTGAACTCCAAGAACGAACATCAGCCAGCACGTTCGACATTCGACGCCGAGTAACAGAAGACACTTAAAAGGTAACACTTCTTTTTGCTTCTCCTTCCGAGTAGGACGTGGAAAGCTCGATCGAATATTTGTGCAAATTTTCATTCGGAATATGGACATATTTTCTTCGCGCATAAGAGAGAAAAATAAAGTCTCATCCATGACAACATTTCAGCTGTGTCGGGTTGATTTCGAAGATGCAGATTAATTGTGCGGTATTTGGTAAACGATTGATACCTTGTAGCAATCTTGGCTTAGACGTGGATTAGGTAAAGATAAAACTAAATTGCTTTTTGTTTGTAAACACAACACGTCAGGTGTGTAACAAAGCGATGGGAAACAAGGAAGTCTCTTTTCTGTGAATGTAGTGATGCAACAACGAATTCACTGAGGGCTACCCGTTTCTGCAATTAGTAATTTATTGAAACTGCCGCTATTACGCGTCTGTCAATGTAGAACTGTGTGTGTTACAGAAGGCACTGTTCGGATATTTTGTCAGTGAGTAGGGAGAAATTGTGTTTTTAATTACACTTGTTACAGATGTTATTTCCATTCCATTCGAAACCTATCTGTTCTCACTCCAAGGGCGCCCATACGACAGACAGTTTGTACAGGGGGTGGGGGACGGCTGAATCTGGAGGTATGGTGTACTTTTAATATTTTGGAAGACGAATAGCGAGCTTGTAAAGAGGCCATAAACAGATTTGAAGTTCCGAACCTGGTAAAGACGTGTGTAATACAGACCTTTTGACTCGATTTCTTGCAAGAAAAACACCTGATAACATTGCGTTTTCTACTTTCCCTGGGAGCCCCGAGTACAGGCGAAACACAACACCTGCGACGACAAGACATTCCTTACAGAAAGTAAACGCTCACTGTCGTGGCCTAATAAACAGCCTACAGCGGTTCTCGTCCCATCACCGAATTTGAGCAACGCTGGCCCTCGTTGTCAGTGTGGCCGCCTGGGAGCACAAGTGGCTGTTGCCTAGAATTTCTCTTCCCCGTTTTCGGTACAGTTGGCCACGTCATTTCACATCCCCGCAAGCTCCTCAAGTGCCGCAAGTCTGCAAGTCTCGGGACGCTACGCTAGACGCTTGCTGCCGGCCCCCTCATGTACCTGGCCACAGACGACAAAGCGTTCGGCTGGGCGACGCCTCGTGTACGCCGGCTCGCGCCACCGCGGTCGCCGCGCGTGCAGGGAATGCCGCGCCGTCCAATTGCGTTTGGCGCGCATTCCCCTGATGGACAGAGAAAGCCAAAAGTCGCCGTTCGGCCATTAATGTGGATGTCGTACCAGAGTTAGACCGCTTGTGCCATCTCGCGGCTGCCGCTGCTACTACTGGTGCGCGTCCCCCGCGCTTATCGAACAGACAGTGTGCTCTGGCTCTGGGTTTGACGCCAGGTCGACGCAGACGTGTGGTACGCGCGTAGCGCGAGTGCTGCTGCGTTTGGCAGTCCCTTGCGGAACACGTTGCTGGCCGAGTGCTCAGACGCACTAGTTACCGACTGCTACCACAGAATACTGCGTTTGCAATTGAAATAGACACCGGGACAGCGCGAACGCAAGTCCCGACTACCAAAAATTATGCGCCCGAGTTACTCACATTTGGAGTAATCGCGGGGGTCAGCTCGACCGAAGTGCAATGGAAGGGCCTCACCCCGGAGGAACCGCCTTCATGATCACGGTATCCCCTACGCCAGGTAAGTATGCATTCGTCGCGCCACAGGCGAGAATTTGTAGTGCCTCGCGCTATCGAGATGTAACGAGAGCTCCTGACGTTTCCGCAATCGGCGAACAGAATGGTGGCCGTCCATGTACCTGTCTCCTTACAAGAGAGCTATTGGCTGTCGAGTTAGATGGCAGACAGTCGCAACAACGCTCCTCTGCCGAGAAAAACGATGCATTTTGTGCGAGCAGCACCATACGGCTCGCGGCGCCGGCCGCTGCTGGGGTTAATTTACCGTTCCCTCCGGAAGATGGCGGGCCAAGTCCGGGTTGCCGCCTCCGGGCCCTCCTCTCCGTCTCCAACGAGCCCTCTTCCTCGGCTGTTGAAACCGCGAATGCGATCTGCGGAATGAGTGCTTTTTGCAGCCACAATGCAAGCCACACTTTACTTTCGCTCCTTCCAGGAGAGCCCTTAGTGCTAGCAAATACGGCAGCATTGTCACGCGCGGTCGACTGTCGCCGAGCAACTGAAGGACCACAGCTCAGACTGTCAGATGTTCTAAGAGAGCTGGATGCACTCGTGAGTGTTGTGCGCGACGAACAAACAGGACGTCAGTGAACTCCAAGAACGAACATCAGCCAGCACGTTCGACATTCGACGCCGAGTAACAGAAGACACTTAAAAGGTAACACTTCTTTTTGCTTCTCCTTCCGAGTAGGACGTGGAAAGCTCGATCGAATATTTGTGCAAATTTTCATTCGGAATATGGACATATTTTCTTCGCGCATAAGAGAGAAAAATAAAGTCTCATCCATGACAACATTTCAGCTGTGTCGGGTTGATTTCGAAGATGCAGATTAATTGTGCGGTATTTGGTAAACGATTGATACCTTGTAGCAATCTTGGCTTAGACGTGGATTAGGTAAAGATAAAACTAAATTGCTTTTTGTTTGTAAACACAACACGTCAGGTGTGTAACAAAGCGATGGGAAACAAGGAAGTCTCTTTTCTGTGAATGTAGTGATGCAACAACGAATTCACTGAGGGCTACCCGTTTCTGCAATTAGTAATTTATTGAAACTGCCGCTATTACGCGTCTGTCAATGTAGAACTGTGTGTGTTACAGAAGGCACTGTTCGGATATTTTGTCAGTGAGTAGGGAGAAATTGTGTTTTTAATTACACTTGTTACAGATGTTATTTCCATTCCATTCGAAACCTATCTGTTCTCACTCCAAGGGCGCCCATACGACAGACAGTTTGTACAGGGGGTGGGGGACGGCTGAATCTGGAGGTATGGTGTACTTTTAATATTTTGGAAGACGAATAGCGAGCTTGTAAAGAGGCCATAAACAGATTTGAAGTTCCGAACCTGGTAAAGACGTGTGTAATACAGACCTTTTGACTCGATTTCTTGCAAGAAAAACACCTGATAACATTGCGTTTTCTACTTTCCCTGGGAGCCCCGAGTACAGGCGAAACACAACACCTGCGACGACAAGACATTCCTTACAGAAAGTAAACGCTCACTGTCGTGGCCTAATAAACAGCCTACAGCGGTTCTCGTCCCATCACCGAATTTGAGCAACGCTGGCCCTCGTTGTCAGTGTGGCCGCCTGGGAGCACAAGTGGCTGTTGCCTAGAATTTCTCTTCCCCGTTTTCGGTACAGTTGGCCACGTCATTTCACATCCCCGCAAGCTCCTCAAGTGCCGCAAGTCTGCAAGTCTCGGGACGCTACGCTAGACGCTTGCTGCCGGCCCCCTCATGTACCTGGCCACAGACGACAAAGCGTTCGGCTGGGCGACGCCTCGTGTACGCCGGCTCGCGCCACCGCGGTCGCCGCGCGTGCAGGGAATGCCGCGCCGTCCAATTGCGTTTGGCGCGCATTCCCCTGATGGACAGAGAAAGCCAAAAGTCGCCGTTCGGCCATTAATGTGGATGTCGTACCAGAGTTAGACCGCTTGTGCCATCTCGCGGCTGCCGCTGCTACTACTGGTGCGCGTCCCCCGCGCTTATCGAACAGACAGTGTGCTCTGGCTCTGGGTTTGACGCCAGGTCGACGCAGACGTGTGGTACGCGCGTAGCGCGAGTGCTGCTGCGTTTGGCAGTCCCTTGCGGAACACGTTGCTGGCCGAGTGCTCAGACGCACTAGTTACCGACTGCTACCACAGAATACTGCGTTTGCAATTGAAATAGACACCGGGACAGCGCGAACGCAAGTCCCGACTACCAAAAATTATGCGCCCGAGTTACTCACATTTGGAGTAATCGCGGGGGTCAGCTCGACCGAAGTGCAATGGAAGGGCCTCACCCCGGAGGAACCGCCTTCATGATCACGGTATCCCCTACGCCAGGTAAGTATGCATTCGTCGCGCCACAGGCGAGAATTTGTAGTGCCTCGCGCTATCGAGATGTAACGAGAGCTCCTGACGTTTCCGCAATCGGCGAACAGAATGGTGGCCGTCCATGTACCTGTCTCCTTACAAGAGAGCTATTGGCTGTCGAGTTAGATGGCAGACAGTCGCAACAACGCTCCTCTGCCGAGAAAAACGATGCATTTTGTGCGAGCAGCACCATACGGCTCGCGGCGCCGGCCGCTGCTGGGGTTAATTTACCGTTCCCTCCGGAAGATGGCGGGCCAAGTCCGGGTTGCCGCCTCCGGGCCCTCCTCTCCGTCTCCAACGAGCCCTCTTCCTCGGCTGTTGAAACCGCGAATGCGATCTGCGGAATGAGTGCTTTTTGCAGCCACAATGCAAGCCACACTTTACTTTCGCTCCTTCCAGGAGAGCCCTTAGTGCTAGCAAATACGGCAGCATTGTCACGCGCGGTCGACTGTCGCCGAGCAACTGAAGGACCACAGCTCAGACTGTCAGATGTTCTAAGAGAGCTGGATGCACTCGTGAGTGTTGTGCGCGACGAACAAACAGGACGTCAGTGAACTCCAAGAACGAACATCAGCCAGCACGTTCGACATTCGACGCCGAGTAACAGAAGACACTTAAAAGGTAACACTTCTTTTTGCTTCTCCTTCCGAGTAGGACGTGGAAAGCTCGATCGAATATTTGTGCAAATTTTCATTCGGAATATGGACATATTTTCTTCGCGCATAAGAGAGAAAAATAAAGTCTCATCCATGACAACATTTCAGCTGTGTCGGGTTGATTTCGAAGATGCAGATTAATTGTGCGGTATTTGGTAAACGATTGATACCTTGTAGCAATCTTGGCTTAGACGTGGATTAGGTAAAGATAAAACTAAATTGCTTTTTGTTTGTAAACACAACACGTCAGGTGTGTAACAAAGCGATGGGAAACAAGGAAGTCTCTTTTCTGTGAATGTAGTGATGCAACAACGAATTCACTGAGGGCTACCCGTTTCTGCAATTAGTAATTTATTGAAACTGCCGCTATTACGCGTCTGTCAATGTAGAACTGTGTGTGTTACAGAAGGCACTGTTCGGATATTTTGTCAGTGAGTAGGGAGAAATTGTGTTTTTAATTACACTTGTTACAGATGTTATTTCCATTCCATTCGAAACCTATCTGTTCTCACTCCAAGGGCGCCCATACGACAGACAGTTTGTACAGGGGGTGGGGGACGGCTGAATCTGGAGGTATGGTGTACTTTTAATATTTTGGAAGACGAATAGCGAGCTTGTAAAGAGGCCATAAACAGATTTGAAGTTCCGAACCTGGTAAAGACGTGTGTAATACAGACCTTTTGACTCGATTTCTTGCAAGAAAAACACCTGATAACATTGCGTTTTCTACTTTCCCTGGGAGCCCCGAGTACAGGCGAAACACAACACCTGCGACGACAAGACATTCCTTACAGAAAGTAAACGCTCACTGTCGTGGCCTAATAAACAGCCTACAGCGGTTCTCGTCCCATCACCGAATTTGAGCAACGCTGGCCCTCGTTGTCAGTGTGGCCGCCTGGGAGCACAAGTGGCTGTTGCCTAGAATTTCTCTTCCCCGTTTTCGGTACAGTTGGCCACGTCATTTCACATCCCCGCAAGCTCCTCAAGTGCCGCAAGTCTGCAAGTCTCGGGACGCTACGCTAGACGCTTGCTGCCGGCCCCCTCATGTACCTGGCCACAGACGACAAAGCGTTCGGCTGGGCGACGCCTCGTGTACGCCGGCTCGCGCCACCGCGGTCGCCGCGCGTGCAGGGAATGCCGCGCCGTCCAATTGCGTTTGGCGCGCATTCCCCTGATGGACAGAGAAAGCCAAAAGTCGCCGTTCGGCCATTAATGTGGATGTCGTACCAGAGTTAGACCGCTTGTGCCATCTCGCGGCTGCCGCTGCTACTACTGGTGCGCGTCCCCCGCGCTTATCGAACAGACAGTGTGCTCTGGCTCTGGGTTTGACGCCAGGTCGACGCAGACGTGTGGTACGCGCGTAGCGCGAGTGCTGCTGCGTTTGGCAGTCCCTTGCGGAACACGTTGCTGGCCGAGTGCTCAGACGCACTAGTTACCGACTGCTACCACAGAATACTGCGTTTGCAATTGAAATAGACACCGGGACAGCGCGAACGCAAGTCCCGACTACCAAAAATTATGCGCCCGAGTTACTCACATTTGGAGTAATCGCGGGGGTCAGCTCGACCGAAGTGCAATGGAAGGGCCTCACCCCGGAGGAACCGCCTTCATGATCACGGTATCCCCTACGCCAGGTAAGTATGCATTCGTCGCGCCACAGGCGAGAATTTGTAGTGCCTCGCGCTATCGAGATGTAACGAGAGCTCCTGACGTTTCCGCAATCGGCGAACAGAATGGTGGCCGTCCATGTACCTGTCTCCTTACAAGAGAGCTATTGGCTGTCGAGTTAGATGGCAGACAGTCGCAACAACGCTCCTCTGCCGAGAAAAACGATGCATTTTGTGCGAGCAGCACCATACGGCTCGCGGCGCCGGCCGCTGCTGGGGTTAATTTACCGTTCCCTCCGGAAGATGGCGGGCCAAGTCCGGGTTGCCGCCTCCGGGCCCTCCTCTCCGTCTCCAACGAGCCCTCTTCCTCGGCTGTTGAAACCGCGAATGCGATCTGCGGAATGAGTGCTTTTTGCAGCCACAATGCAAGCCACACTTTACTTTCGCTCCTTCCAGGAGAGCCCTTAGTGCTAGCAAATACGGCAGCATTGTCACGCGCGGTCGACTGTCGCCGAGCAACTGAAGGACCACAGCTCAGACTGTCAGATGTTCTAAGAGAGCTGGATGCACTCGTGAGTGTTGTGCGCGACGAACAAACAGGACGTCAGTGAACTCCAAGAACGAACATCAGCCAGCACGTTCGACATTCGACGCCGAGTAACAGAAGACACTTAAAAGGTAACACTTCTTTTTGCTTCTCCTTCCGAGTAGGACGTGGAAAGCTCGATCGAATATTTGTGCAAATTTTCATTCGGAATATGGACATATTTTCTTCGCGCATAAGAGAGAAAAATAAAGTCTCATCCATGACAACATTTCAGCTGTGTCGGGTTGATTTCGAAGATGCAGATTAATTGTGCGGTATTTGGTAAACGATTGATACCTTGTAGCAATCTTGGCTTAGACGTGGATTAGGTAAAGATAAAACTAAATTGCTTTTTGTTTGTAAACACAACACGTCAGGTGTGTAACAAAGCGATGGGAAACAAGGAAGTCTCTTTTCTGTGAATGTAGTGATGCAACAACGAATTCACTGAGGGCTACCCGTTTCTGCAATTAGTAATTTATTGAAACTGCCGCTATTACGCGTCTGTCAATGTAGAACTGTGTGTGTTACAGAAGGCACTGTTCGGATATTTTGTCAGTGAGTAGGGAGAAATTGTGTTTTTAATTACACTTGTTACAGATGTTATTTCCATTCCATTCGAAACCTATCTGTTCTCACTCCAAGGGCGCCCATACGACAGACAGTTTGTACAGGGGGTGGGGGACGGCTGAATCTGGAGGTATGGTGTACTTTTAATATTTTGGAAGACGAATAGCGAGCTTGTAAAGAGGCCATAAACAGATTTGAAGTTCCGAACCTGGTAAAGACGTGTGTAATACAGACCTTTTGACTCGATTTCTTGCAAGAAAAACACCTGATAACATTGCGTTTTCTACTTTCCCTGGGAGCCCCGAGTACAGGCGAAACACAACACCTGCGACGACAAGACATTCCTTACAGAAAGTAAACGCTCACTGTCGTGGCCTAATAAACAGCCTACAGCGGTTCTCGTCCCATCACCGAATTTGAGCAACGCTGGCCCTCGTTGTCAGTGTGGCCGCCTGGGAGCACAAGTGGCTGTTGCCTAGAATTTCTCTTCCCCGTTTTCGGTACAGTTGGCCACGTCATTTCACATCCCCGCAAGCTCCTCAAGTGCCGCAAGTCTGCAAGTCTCGGGACGCTACGCTAGACGCTTGCTGCCGGCCCCCTCATGTACCTGGCCACAGACGACAAAGCGTTCGGCTGGGCGACGCCTCGTGTACGCCGGCTCGCGCCACCGCGGTCGCCGCGCGTGCAGGGAATGCCGCGCCGTCCAATTGCGTTTGGCGCGCATTCCCCTGATGGACAGAGAAAGCCAAAAGTCGCCGTTCGGCCATTAATGTGGATGTCGTACCAGAGTTAGACCGCTTGTGCCATCTCGCGGCTGCCGCTGCTACTACTGGTGCGCGTCCCCCGCGCTTATCGAACAGACAGTGTGCTCTGGCTCTGGGTTTGACGCCAGGTCGACGCAGACGTGTGGTACGCGCGTAGCGCGAGTGCTGCTGCGTTTGGCAGTCCCTTGCGGAACACGTTGCTGGCCGAGTGCTCAGACGCACTAGTTACCGACTGCTACCACAGAATACTGCGTTTGCAATTGAAATAGACACCGGGACAGCGCGAACGCAAGTCCCGACTACCAAAAATTATGCGCCCGAGTTACTCACATTTGGAGTAATCGCGGGGGTCAGCTCGACCGAAGTGCAATGGAAGGGCCTCACCCCGGAGGAACCGCCTTCATGATCACGGTATCCCCTACGCCAGGTAAGTATGCATTCGTCGCGCCACAGGCGAGAATTTGTAGTGCCTCGCGCTATCGAGATGTAACGAGAGCTCCTGACGTTTCCGCAATCGGCGAACAGAATGGTGGCCGTCCATGTACCTGTCTCCTTACAAGAGAGCTATTGGCTGTCGAGTTAGATGGCAGACAGTCGCAACAACGCTCCTCTGCCGAGAAAAACGATGCATTTTGTGCGAGCAGCACCATACGGCTCGCGGCGCCGGCCGCTGCTGGGGTTAATTTACCGTTCCCTCCGGAAGATGGCGGGCCAAGTCCGGGTTGCCGCCTCCGGGCCCTCCTCTCCGTCTCCAACGAGCCCTCTTCCTCGGCTGTTGAAACCGCGAATGCGATCTGCGGAATGAGTGCTTTTTGCAGCCACAATGCAAGCCACACTTTACTTTCGCTCCTTCCAGGAGAGCCCTTAGTGCTAGCAAATACGGCAGCATTGTCACGCGCGGTCGACTGTCGCCGAGCAACTGAAGGACCACAGCTCAGACTGTCAGATGTTCTAAGAGAGCTGGATGCACTCGTGAGTGTTGTGCGCGACGAACAAACAGGACGTCAGTGAACTCCAAGAACGAACATCAGCCAGCACGTTCGACATTCGACGCCGAGTAACAGAAGACACTTAAAAGGTAACACTTCTTTTTGCTTCTCCTTCCGAGTAGGACGTGGAAAGCTCGATCGAATATTTGTGCAAATTTTCATTCGGAATATGGACATATTTTCTTCGCGCATAAGAGAGAAAAATAAAGTCTCATCCATGACAACATTTCAGCTGTGTCGGGTTGATTTCGAAGATGCAGATTAATTGTGCGGTATTTGGTAAACGATTGATACCTTGTAGCAATCTTGGCTTAGACGTGGATTAGGTAAAGATAAAACTAAATTGCTTTTTGTTTGTAAACACAACACGTCAGGTGTGTAACAAAGCGATGGGAAACAAGGAAGTCTCTTTTCTGTGAATGTAGTGATGCAACAACGAATTCACTGAGGGCTACCCGTTTCTGCAATTAGTAATTTATTGAAACTGCCGCTATTACGCGTCTGTCAATGTAGAACTGTGTGTGTTACAGAAGGCACTGTTCGGATATTTTGTCAGTGAGTAGGGAGAAATTGTGTTTTTAATTACACTTGTTACAGATGTTATTTCCATTCCATTCGAAACCTATCTGTTCTCACTCCAAGGGCGCCCATACGACAGACAGTTTGTACAGGGGGTGGGGGACGGCTGAATCTGGAGGTATGGTGTACTTTTAATATTTTGGAAGACGAATAGCGAGCTTGTAAAGAGGCCATAAACAGATTTGAAGTTCCGAACCTGGTAAAGACGTGTGTAATACAGACCTTTTGACTCGATTTCTTGCAAGAAAAACACCTGATAACATTGCGTTTTCTACTTTCCCTGGGAGCCCCGAGTACAGGCGAAACACAACACCTGCGACGACAAGACATTCCTTACAGAAAGTAAACGCTCACTGTCGTGGCCTAATAAACAGCCTACAGCGGTTCTCGTCCCATCACCGAATTTGAGCAACGCTGGCCCTCGTTGTCAGTGTGGCCGCCTGGGAGCACAAGTGGCTGTTGCCTAGAATTTCTCTTCCCCGTTTTCGGTACAGTTGGCCACGTCATTTCACATCCCCGCAAGCTCCTCAAGTGCCGCAAGTCTGCAAGTCTCGGGACGCTACGCTAGACGCTTGCTGCCGGCCCCCTCATGTACCTGGCCACAGACGACAAAGCGTTCGGCTGGGCGACGCCTCGTGTACGCCGGCTCGCGCCACCGCGGTCGCCGCGCGTGCAGGGAATGCCGCGCCGTCCAATTGCGTTTGGCGCGCATTCCCCTGATGGACAGAGAAAGCCAAAAGTCGCCGTTCGGCCATTAATGTGGATGTCGTACCAGAGTTAGACCGCTTGTGCCATCTCGCGGCTGCCGCTGCTACTACTGGTGCGCGTCCCCCGCGCTTATCGAACAGACAGTGTGCTCTGGCTCTGGGTTTGACGCCAGGTCGACGCAGACGTGTGGTACGCGCGTAGCGCGAGTGCTGCTGCGTTTGGCAGTCCCTTGCGGAACACGTTGCTGGCCGAGTGCTCAGACGCACTAGTTACCGACTGCTACCACAGAATACTGCGTTTGCAATTGAAATAGACACCGGGACAGCGCGAACGCAAGTCCCGACTACCAAAAATTATGCGCCCGAGTTACTCACATTTGGAGTAATCGCGGGGGTCAGCTCGACCGAAGTGCAATGGAAGGGCCTCACCCCGGAGGAACCGCCTTCATGATCACGGTATCCCCTACGCCAGGTAAGTATGCATTCGTCGCGCCACAGGCGAGAATTTGTAGTGCCTCGCGCTATCGAGATGTAACGAGAGCTCCTGACGTTTCCGCAATCGGCGAACAGAATGGTGGCCGTCCATGTACCTGTCTCCTTACAAGAGAGCTATTGGCTGTCGAGTTAGATGGCAGACAGTCGCAACAACGCTCCTCTGCCGAGAAAAACGATGCATTTTGTGCGAGCAGCACCATACGGCTCGCGGCGCCGGCCGCTGCTGGGGTTAATTTACCGTTCCCATCCGGAAGATGGCGGGCCAAGTCCGGGTTGCCGCCTCCGGGCCCTCCTCTCCGTCTCCAACGAGCCCTCTTCCTCGGCTGTTGAAACCGCGAATGCGATCTGCGGAATGAGTGCTTTTTGCAGCCACAATGCAAGCCACACTTTACTTTCGCTCCTTCCAGGAGAGCCCTTAGTGCTAGCAAATACGGCAGCATTGTCACGCGCGGTCGACTGTCGCCGAGCAACTGAAGGACCACAGCTCAGACTGTCAGATGTTCTAAGAGAGCTGGATGCACTCGTGAGTGTTGTGCGCGACGAACAAACAGGACGTCAGTGAACTCCAAGAACGAACATCAGCCAGCACGTTCGACATTCGACGCCGAGTAACAGAAGACACTTAAAAGGTAACACTTCTTTTTGCTTCTCCTTCCGAGTAGGACGTGGAAAGCTCGATCGAATATTTGTGCAAATTTTCATTCGGAATATGGACATATTTTCTTCGCGCATAAGAGAGAAAAATAAAGTCTCATCCATGACAACATTTCAGCTGTGTCGGGTTGATTTCGAAGATGCAGATTAATTGTGCGGTATTTGGTAAACGATTGATACCTTGTAGCAATCTTGGCTTAGACGTGGATTAGGTAAAGATAAAACTAAATTGCTTTTTGTTTGTAAACACAACACGTCAGGTGTGTAACAAAGCGATGGGAAACAAGGAAGTCTCTTTTCTGTGAATGTAGTGATGCAACAACGAATTCACTGAGGGCTACCCGTTTCTGCAATTAGTAATTTATTGAAACTGCCGCTATTACGCGTCTGTCAATGTAGAACTGTGTGTGTTACAGAAGGCACTGTTCGGATATTTTGTCAGTGAGTAGGGAGAAATTGTGTTTTTAATTACACTTGTTACAGATGTTATTTCCATTCCATTCGAAACCTATCTGTTCTCACTCCAAGGGCGCCCATACGACAGACAGTTTGTACAGGGGGTGGGGGACGGCTGAATCTGGAGGTATGGTGTACTTTTAATATTTTGGAAGACGAATAGCGAGCTTGTAAAGAGGCCATAAACAGATTTGAAGTTCCGAACCTGGTAAAGACGTGTGTAATACAGACCTTTTGACTCGATTTCTTGCAAGAAAAACACCTGATAACATTGCGTTTTCTACTTTCCCTGGGAGCCCCGAGTACAGGCGAAACACAACACCTGCGACGACAAGACATTCCTTACAGAAAGTAAACGCTCACTGTCGTGGCCTAATAAACAGCCTACAGCGGTTCTCGTCCCATCACCGAATTTGAGCAACGCTGGCCCTCGTTGTCAGTGTGGCCGCCTGGGAGCACAAGTGGCTGTTGCCTAGAATTTCTCTTCCCCGTTTTCGGTACAGTTGGCCACGTCATTTCACATCCCCGCAAGCTCCTCAAGTGCCGCAAGTCTGCAAGTCTCGGGACGCTACGCTAGACGCTTGCTGCCGGCCCCCTCATGTACCTGGCCACAGACGACAAAGCGTTCGGCTGGGCGACGCCTCGTGTACGCCGGCTCGCGCCACCGCGGTCGCCGCGCGTGCAGGGAATGCCGCGCCGTCCAATTGCGTTTGGCGCGCATTCCCCTGATGGACAGAGAAAGCCAAAAGTCGCCGTTCGGCCATTAATGTGGATGTCGTACCAGAGTTAGACCGCTTGTGCCATCTCGCGGCTGCCGCTGCTACTACTGGTGCGCGTCCCCCGCGCTTATCGAACAGACAGTGTGCTCTGGCTCTGGGTTTGACGCCAGGTCGACGCAGACGTGTGGTACGCGCGTAGCGCGAGTGCTGCTGCGTTTGGCAGTCCCTTGCGGAACACGTTGCTGGCCGAGTGCTCAGACGCACTAGTTACCGACTGCTACCACAGAATACTGCGTTTGCAATTGAAATAGACACCGGGACAGCGCGAACGCAAGTCCCGACTACCAAAAATTATGCGCCCGAGTTACTCACATTTGGAGTAATCGCGGGGGTCAGCTCGACCGAAGTGCAATGGAAGGGCCTCACCCCGGAGGAACCGCCTTCATGATCACGGTATCCCCTACGCCAGGTAAGTATGCATTCGTCGCGCCACAGGCGAGAATTTGTAGTGCCTCGCGCTATCGAGATGTAACGAGAGCTCCTGACGTTTCCGCAATCGGCGAACAGAATGGTGGCCGTCCATGTACCTGTCTCCTTACAAGAGAGCTATTGGCTGTCGAGTTAGATGGCAGACAGTCGCAACAACGCTCCTCTGCCGAGAAAAACGATGCATTTTGTGCGAGCAGCACCATACGGCTCGCGGCGCCGGCCGCTGCTGGGGTTAATTTACCGTTCCCTCCGGAAGATGGCGGGCCAAGTCCGGGTTGCCGCCTCCGGGCCCTCCTCTCCGTCTCCAACGAGCCCTCTTCCTCGGCTGTTGAAACCGCGAATGCGATCTGCGGAATGAGTGCTTTTTGCAGCCACAATGCAAGCCACACTTTACTTTCGCTCCTTCCAGGAGAGCCCTTAGTGCTAGCAAATACGGCAGCATTGTCACGCGCGGTCGACTGTCGCCGAGCAACTGAAGGACCACAGCTCAGACTGTCAGATGTTCTAAGAGAGCTGGATGCACTCGTGAGTGTTGTGCGCGACGAACAAACAGGACGTCAGTGAACTCCAAGAACGAACATCAGCCAGCACGTTCGACATTCGACGCCGAGTAACAGAAGACACTTAAAAGGTAACACTTCTTTTTGCTTCTCCTTCCGAGTAGGACGTGGAAAGCTCGATCGAATATTTGTGCAAATTTTCATTCGGAATATGGACATATTTTCTTCGCGCATAAGAGAGAAAAATAAAGTCTCATCCATGACAACATTTCAGCTGTGTCGGGTTGATTTCGAAGATGCAGATTAATTGTGCGGTATTTGGTAAACGATTGATACCTTGTAGCAATCTTGGCTTAGACGTGGATTAGGTAAAGATAAAACTAAATTGCTTTTTGTTTGTAAACACAACACGTCAGGTGTGTAACAAAGCGATGGGAAACAAGGAAGTCTCTTTTCTGTGAATGTAGTGATGCAACAACGAATTCACTGAGGGCTACCCGTTTCTGCAATTAGTAATTTATTGAAACTGCCGCTATTACGCGTCTGTCAATGTAGAACTGTGTGTGTTACAGAAGGCACTGTTCGGATATTTTGTCAGTGAGTAGGGAGAAATTGTGTTTTTAATTACACTTGTTACAGATGTTATTTCCATTCCATTCGAAACCTATCTGTTCTCACTCCAAGGGCGCCCATACGACAGACAGTTTGTACAGGGGGTGGGGGACGGCTGAATCTGGAGGTATGGTGTACTTTTAATATTTTGGAAGACGAATAGCGAGCTTGTAAAGAGGCCATAAACAGATTTGAAGTTCCGAACCTGGTAAAGACGTGTGTAATACAGACCTTTTGACTCGATTTCTTGCAAGAAAAACACCTGATAACATTGCGTTTTCTACTTTCCCTGGGAGCCCCGAGTACAGGCGAAACACAACACCTGCGACGACAAGACATTCCTTACAGAAAGTAAACGCTCACTGTCGTGGCCTAATAAACAGCCTACAGCGGTTCTCGTCCCATCACCGAATTTGAGCAACGCTGGCCCTCGTTGTCAGTGTGGCCGCCTGGGAGCACAAGTGGCTGTTGCCTAGAATTTCTCTTCCCCGTTTTCGGTACAGTTGGCCACGTCATTTCACATCCCCGCAAGCTCCTCAAGTGCCGCAAGTCTGCAAGTCTCGGGACGCTACGCTAGACGCTTGCTGCCGGCCCCCTCATGTACCTGGCCACAGACGACAAAGCGTTCGGCTGGGCGACGCCTCGTGTACGCCGGCTCGCGCCACCGCGGTCGCCGCGCGTGCAGGGAATGCCGCGCCGTCCAATTGCGTTTGGCGCGCATTCCCCTGATGGACAGAGAAAGCCAAAAGTCGCCGTTCGGCCATTAATGTGGATGTCGTACCAGAGTTAGACCGCTTGTGCCATCTCGCGGCTGCCGCTGCTACTACTGGTGCGCGTCCCCCGCGCTTATCGAACAGACAGTGTGCTCTGGCTCTGGGTTTGACGCCAGGTCGACGCAGACGTGTGGTACGCGCGTAGCGCGAGTGCTGCTGCGTTTGGCAGTCCCTTGCGGAACACGTTGCTGGCCGAGTGCTCAGACGCACTAGTTACCGACTGCTACCACAGAATACTGCGTTTGCAATTGAAATAGACACCGGGACAGCGCGAACGCAAGTCCCGACTACCAAAAATTATGCGCCCGAGTTACTCACATTTGGAGTAATCGCGGGGGTCAGCTCGACCGAAGTGCAATGGAAGGGC
This sequence comes from Schistocerca serialis cubense, assembly GCF_023864345.2. Classification (NCBI taxonomy): domain Eukaryota; kingdom Metazoa; phylum Arthropoda; class Insecta; order Orthoptera; family Acrididae; genus Schistocerca; species Schistocerca serialis. The sequence continues at coordinate 18,911 of NW_026047978.1, forward strand.
CTCACCCCGGAGGAACCGCCTTCATGATCACGGTATCCCCTACGCCAGGTAAGTATGCATTCGTCGCGCCACAGGCGAGAATTTGTAGTGCCTCGCGCTATCGAGATGTAACGAGAGCTCCTGACGTTTCCGCAATCGGCGAACAGAATGGTGGCCGTCCATGTACCTGTCTCCTTACAAGAGAGCTATTGGCTGTCGAGTTAGATGGCAGACAGTCGCAACAACGCTCCTCTGCCGAGAAAAACGATGCATTTTGTGCGAGCAGCACCATACGGCTCGCGGCGCCGGCCGCTGCTGGGGTTAATTTACCGTTCCCTCCGGAAGATGGCGGGCCAAGTCCGGGTTGCCGCCTCCGGGCCCTCCTCTCCGTCTCCAACGAGCCCTCTTCCTCGGCTGTTGAAACCGCGAATGCGATCTGCGGAATGAGTGCTTTTTGCAGCCACAATGCAAGCCACACTTTACTTTCGCTCCTTCCAGGAGAGCCCTTAGTGCTAGCAAATACGGCAGCATTGTCACGCGCGGTCGACTGTCGCCGAGCAACTGAAGGACCACAGCTCAGACTGTCAGATGTTCTAAGAGAGCTGGATGCACTCGTGAGTGTTGTGCGCGACGAACAAACAGGACGTCAGTGAACTCCAAGAACGAACATCAGCCAGCACGTTCGACATTCGACGCCGAGTAACAGAAGACACTTAAAAGGTAACACTTCTTTTTGCTTCTCCTTCCGAGTAGGACGTGGAAAGCTCGATCGAATATTTGTGCAAATTTTCATTCGGAATATGGACATATTTTCTTCGCGCATAAGAGAGAAAAATAAAGTCTCATCCATGACAACATTTCAGCTGTGTCGGGTTGATTTCGAAGATGCAGATTAATTGTGCGGTATTTGGTAAACGATTGATACCTTGTAGCAATCTTGGCTTAGACGTGGATTAGGTAAAGATAAAACTAAATTGCTTTTTGTTTGTAAACACAACACGTCAGGTGTGTAACAAAGCGATGGGAAACAAGGAAGTCTCTTTTCTGTGAATGTAGTGATGCAACAACGAATTCACTGAGGGCTACCCGTTTCTGCAATTAGTAATTTATTGAAACTGCCGCTATTACGCGTCTGTCAATGTAGAACTGTGTGTGTTACAGAAGGCACTGTTCGGATATTTTGTCAGTGAGTAGGGAGAAATTGTGTTTTTAATTACACTTGTTACAGATGTTATTTCCATTCCATTCGAAACCTATCTGTTCTCACTCCAAGGGCGCCCATACGACAGACAGTTTGTACAGGGGGTGGGGGACGGCTGAATCTGGAGGTATGGTGTACTTTTAATATTTTGGAAGACGAATAGCGAGCTTGTAAAGAGGCCATAAACAGATTTGAAGTTCCGAACCTGGTAAAGACGTGTGTAATACAGACCTTTTGACTCGATTTCTTGCAAGAAAAACACCTGATAACATTGCGTTTTCTACTTTCCCTGGGAGCCCCGAGTACAGGCGAAACACAACACCTGCGACGACAAGACATTCCTTACAGAAAGTAAACGCTCACTGTCGTGGCCTAATAAACAGCCTACAGCGGTTCTCGTCCCATCACCGAATTTGAGCAACGCTGGCCCTCGTTGTCAGTGTGGCCGCCTGGGAGCACAAGTGGCTGTTGCCTAGAATTTCTCTTCCCCGTTTTCGGTACAGTTGGCCACGTCATTTCACATCCCCGCAAGCTCCTCAAGTGCCGCAAGTCTGCAAGTCTCGGGACGCTACGCTAGACGCTTGCTGCCGGCCCCCTCATGTACCTGGCCACAGACGACAAAGCGTTCGGCTGGGCGACGCCTCGTGTACGCCGGCTCGCGCCACCGCGGTCGCCGCGCGTGCAGGGAATGCCGCGCCGTCCAATTGCGTTTGGCGCGCATTCCCCTGATGGACAGAGAAAGCCAAAAGTCGCCGTTCGGCCATTAATGTGGATGTCGTACCAGAGTTAGACCGCTTGTGCCATCTCGCGGCTGCCGCTGCTACTACTGGTGCGCGTCCCCCGCGCTTATCGAACAGACAGTGTGCTCTGGCTCTGGGTTTGACGCCAGGTCGACGCAGACGTGTGGTACGCGCGTAGCGCGAGTGCTGCTGCGTTTGGCAGTCCCTTGCGGAACACGTTGCTGGCCGAGTGCTCAGACGCACTAGTTACCGACTGCTACCACAGAATACTGCGTTTGCAATTGAAATAGACACCGGGACAGCGCGAACGCAAGTCCCGACTACCAAAAATTATGCGCCCGAGTTACTCACATTTGGAGTAATCGCGGGGGTCAGCTCGACCGAAGTGCAATGGAAGGGCCTCACCCCGGAGGAACCGCCTTCATGATCACGGTATCCCCTACGCCAGGTAAGTATGCATTCGTCGCGCCACAGGCGAGAATTTGTAGTGCCTCGCGCTATCGAGATGTAACGAGAGCTCCTGACGTTTCCGCAATCGGCGAACAGAATGGTGGCCGTCCATGTACCTGTCTCCTTACAAGAGAGCTATTGGCTGTCGAGTTAGATGGCAGACAGTCGCAACAACGCTCCTCTGCCGAGAAAAACGATGCATTTTGTGCGAGCAGCACCATACGGCTCGCGGCGCCGGCCGCTGCTGGGGTTAATTTACCGTTCCCTCCGGAAGATGGCGGGCCAAGTCCGGGTTGCCGCCTCCGGGCCCTCCTCTCCGTCTCCAACGAGCCCTCTTCCTCGGCTGTTGAAACCGCGAATGCGATCTGCGGAATGAGTGCTTTTTGCAGCCACAATGCAAGCCACACTTTACTTTCGCTCCTTCCAGGAGAGCCCTTAGTGCTAGCAAATACGGCAGCATTGTCACGCGCGGTCGACTGTCGCCGAGCAACTGAAGGACCACAGCTCAGACTGTCAGATGTTCTAAGAGAGCTGGATGCACTCGTGAGTGTTGTGCGCGACGAACAAACAGGACGTCAGTGAACTCCAAGAACGAACATCAGCCAGCACGTTCGACATTCGACGCCGAGTAACAGAAGACACTTAAAAGGTAACACTTCTTTTTGCTTCTCCTTCCGAGTAGGACGTGGAAAGCTCGATCGAATATTTGTGCAAATTTTCATTCGGAATATGGACATATTTTCTTCGCGCATAAGAGAGAAAAATAAAGTCTCATCCATGACAACATTTCAGCTGTGTCGGGTTGATTTCGAAGATGCAGATTAATTGTGCGGTATTTGGTAAACGATTGATACCTTGTAGCAATCTTGGCTTAGACGTGGATTAGGTAAAGATAAAACTAAATTGCTTTTTGTTTGTAAACACAACACGTCAGGTGTGTAACAAAGCGATGGGAAACAAGGAAGTCTCTTTTCTGTGAATGTAGTGATGCAACAACGAATTCACTGAGGGCTACCCGTTTCTGCAATTAGTAATTTATTGAAACTGCCGCTATTACGCGTCTGTCAATGTAGAACTGTGTGTGTTACAGAAGGCACTGTTCGGATATTTTGTCAGTGAGTAGGGAGAAATTGTGTTTTTAATTACACTTGTTACAGATGTTATTTCCATTCCATTCGAAACCTATCTGTTCTCACTCCAAGGGCGCCCATACGACAGACAGTTTGTACAGGGGGTGGGGGACGGCTGAATCTGGAGGTATGGTGTACTTTTAATATTTTGGAAGACGAATAGCGAGCTTGTAAAGAGGCCATAAACAGATTTGAAGTTCCGAACCTGGTAAAGACGTGTGTAATACAGACCTTTTGACTCGATTTCTTGCAAGAAAAACACCTGATAACATTGCGTTTTCTACTTTCCCTGGGAGCCCCGAGTACAGGCGAAACACAACACCTGCGACGACAAGACATTCCTTACAGAAAGTAAACGCTCACTGTCGTGGCCTAATAAACAGCCTACAGCGGTTCTCGTCCCATCACCGAATTTGAGCAACGCTGGCCCTCGTTGTCAGTGTGGCCGCCTGGGAGCACAAGTGGCTGTTGCCTAGAATTTCTCTTCCCCGTTTTCGGTACAGTTGGCCACGTCATTTCACATCCCCGCAAGCTCCTCAAGTGCCGCAAGTCTGCAAGTCTCGGGACGCTACGCTAGACGCTTGCTGCCGGCCCCCTCATGTACCTGGCCACAGACGACAAAGCGTTCGGCTGGGCGACGCCTCGTGTACGCCGGCTCGCGCCACCGCGGTCGCCGCGCGTGCAGGGAATGCCGCGCCGTCCAATTGCGTTTGGCGCGCATTCCCCTGATGGACAGAGAAAGCCAAAAGTCGCCGTTCGGCCATTAATGTGGATGTCGTACCAGAGTTAGACCGCTTGTGCCATCTCGCGGCTGCCGCTGCTACTACTGGTGCGCGTCCCCCGCGCTTATCGAACAGACAGTGTGCTCTGGCTCTGGGTTTGACGCCAGGTCGACGCAGACGTGTGGTACGCGCGTAGCGCGAGTGCTGCTGCGTTTGGCAGTCCCTTGCGGAACACGTTGCTGGCCGAGTGCTCAGACGCACTAGTTACCGACTGCTACCACAGAATACTGCGTTTGCAATTGAAATAGACACCGGGACAGCGCGAACGCAAGTCCCGACTACCAAAAATTATGCGCCCGAGTTACTCACATTTGGAGTAATCGCGGGGGTCAGCTCGACCGAAGTGCAATGGAAGGGCCTCACCCCGGAGGAACCGCCTTCATGATCACGGTATCCCCTACGCCAGGTAAGTATGCATTCGTCGCGCCACAGGCGAGAATTTGTAGTGCCTCGCGCTATCGAGATGTAACGAGAGCTCCTGACGTTTCCGCAATCGGCGAACAGAATGGTGGCCGTCCATGTACCTGTCTCCTTACAAGAGAGCTATTGGCTGTCGAGTTAGATGGCAGACAGTCGCAACAACGCTCCTCTGCCGAGAAAAACGATGCATTTTGTGCGAGCAGCACCATACGGCTCGCGGCGCCGGCCGCTGCTGGGGTTAATTTACCGTTCCCTCCGGAAGATGGCGGGCCAAGTCCGGGTTGCCGCCTCCGGGCCCTCCTCTCCGTCTCCAACGAGCCCTCTTCCTCGGCTGTTGAAACCGCGAATGCGATCTGCGGAATGAGTGCTTTTTGCAGCCACAATGCAAGCCACACTTTACTTTCGCTCCTTCCAGGAGAGCCCTTAGTGCTAGCAAATACGGCAGCATTGTCACGCGCGGTCGACTGTCGCCGAGCAACTGAAGGACCACAGCTCAGACTGTCAGATGTTCTAAGAGAGCTGGATGCACTCGTGAGTGTTGTGCGCGACGAACAAACAGGACGTCAGTGAACTCCAAGAACGAACATCAGCCAGCACGTTCGACATTCGACGCCGAGTAACAGAAGACACTTAAAAGGTAACACTTCTTTTTGCTTCTCCTTCCGAGTAGGACGTGGAAAGCTCGATCGAATATTTGTGCAAATTTTCATTCGGAATATGGACATATTTTCTTCGCGCATAAGAGAGAAAAATAAAGTCTCATCCATGACAACATTTCAGCTGTGTCGGGTTGATTTCGAAGATGCAGATTAATTGTGCGGTATTTGGTAAACGATTGATACCTTGTAGCAATCTTGGCTTAGACGTGGATTAGGTAAAGATAAAACTAAATTGCTTTTTGTTTGTAAACACAACACGTCAGGTGTGTAACAAAGCGATGGGAAACAAGGAAGTCTCTTTTCTGTGAATGTAGTGATGCAACAACGAATTCACTGAGGGCTACCCGTTTCTGCAATTAGTAATTTATTGAAACTGCCGCTATTACGCGTCTGTCAATGTAGAACTGTGTGTGTTACAGAAGGCACTGTTCGGATATTTTGTCAGTGAGTAGGGAGAAATTGTGTTTTTAATTACACTTGTTACAGATGTTATTTCCATTCCATTCGAAACCTATCTGTTCTCACTCCAAGGGCGCCCATACGACAGACAGTTTGTACAGGGGGTGGGGGACGGCTGAATCTGGAGGTATGGTGTACTTTTAATATTTTGGAAGACGAATAGCGAGCTTGTAAAGAGGCCATAAACAGATTTGAAGTTCCGAACCTGGTAAAGACGTGTGTAATACAGACCTTTTGACTCGATTTCTTGCAAGAAAAACACCTGATAACATTGCGTTTTCTACTTTCCCTGGGAGCCCCGAGTACAGGCGAAACACAACACCTGCGACGACAAGACATTCCTTACAGAAAGTAAACGCTCACTGTCGTGGCCTAATAAACAGCCTACAGCGGTTCTCGTCCCATCACCGAATTTGAGCAACGCTGGCCCTCGTTGTCAGTGTGGCCGCCTGGGAGCACAAGTGGCTGTTGCCTAGAATTTCTCTTCCCCGTTTTCGGTACAGTTGGCCACGTCATTTCACATCCCCGCAAGCTCCTCAAGTGCCGCAAGTCTGCAAGTCTCGGGACGCTACGCTAGACGCTTGCTGCCGGCCCCCTCATGTACCTGGCCACAGACGACAAAGCGTTCGGCTGGGCGACGCCTCGTGTACGCCGGCTCGCGCCACCGCGGTCGCCGCGCGTGCAGGGAATGCCGCGCCGTCCAATTGCGTTTGGCGCGCATTCCCCTGATGGACAGAGAAAGCCAAAAGTCGCCGTTCGGCCATTAATGTGGATGTCGTCCAGAGTTAGACCGCTTGTGCCATCTCGCGGCTGCCGCTGCTACTACTGGTGCGCGTCCCCCGCGCTTATCGAACAGACAGTGTGCTCTGGCTCTGGGTTTGACGCCAGGTCGACGCAGACGTGTGGTACGCGCGTAGCGCGAGTGCTGCTGCGTTTGGCAGTCCCTTGCGGAACACGTTGCTGGCCGAGTGCTCAGACGCACTAGTTACCGACTGCTACCACAGAATACTGCGTTTGCAATTGAAATAGACACCGGGACAGCGCGAACGCAAGTCCCGACTACCAAAAATTATGCGCCCGAGTTACTCACATTTGGAGTAATCGCGGGGGTCAGCTCGACCGAAGTGCAATGGAAGGGCCTCACCCCGGAGGAACCGCCTTCATGATCACGGTATCCCCTACGCCAGGTAAGTATGCATTCGTCGCGCCACAGGCGAGAATTTGTAGTGCCTCGCGCTATCGAGATGTAACGAGAGCTCCTGACGTTTCCGCAATCGGCGAACAGAATGGTGGCCGTCCATGTACCTGTCTCCTTACAAGAGAGCTATTGGCTGTCGAGTTAGATGGCAGACAGTCGCAACAAACGCTCCTCTGCCGAGAAAAACGATGCATTTTGTGCGAGCAGCACCATACGGCTCGCGGCGCCGGCCGCTGCTGGGGTTAATTTACCGTTCCCTCCGGAAGATGGCGGGCCAAGTCCGGGTTGCCGCCTCCGGGCCCTCCTCTCCGTCTCCAACGAGCCCTCTTCCTCGGCTGTTGAAACCGCGAATGCGATCTGCGGAATGAGTGCTTTTTGCAGCCACAATGCAAGCCACACTTTACTTTCGCTCCTTCCAGGAGAGCCCTTAGTGCTAGCAAATACGGCAGCATTGTCACGCGCGGTCGACTGTCGCCGAGCAACTGAAGGACCACAGCTCAGACTGTCAGATGTTCTAAGAGAGCTGGATGCACTCGTGAGTGTTGTGCGCGACGAACAAACAGGACGTCAGTGAACTCCAAGAACGAACATCAGCCAGCACGTTCGACATTCGACGCCGAGTAACAGAAGACACTTAAAAGGTAACACTTCTTTTTGCTTCTCCTTCCGAGTAGGACGTGGAAAGCTCGATCGAATATTTGTGCAAATTTTCATTCGGAATATGGACATATTTTCTTCGCGCATAAGAGAGAAAAATAAAGTCTCATCCATGACAACATTTCAGCTGTGTCGGGTTGATTTCGAAGATGCAGATTAATTGTGCGGTATTTGGTAAACGATTGATACCTTGTAGCAATCTTGGCTTAGACGTGGATTAGGTAAAGATAAAACTAAATTGCTTTTTGTTTGTAAACACAACACGTCAGGTGTGTAACAAAGCGATGGGAAACAAGGAAGTCTCTTTTCTGTGAATGTAGTGATGCAACAACGAATTCACTGAGGGCTACCCGTTTCTGCAATTAGTAATTTATTGAAACTGCCGCTATTACGCGTCTGTCAATGTAGAACTGTGTGTGTTACAGAAGGCACTGTTCGGATATTTTTGTCAGTGAGTAGGGAGAAATTGTGTTTTTAATTACACTTGTTACAGATGTTATTTCCATTCCATTCGAAACCTATCTGTTCTCACTCCAAGGGCGCCCATACGACAGACAGTTTGTACAGGGGGTGGGGGACGGCTGAATCTGGAGGTATGGTGTACTTTTAATATTTTGGAAGACGAATAGCGAGCTTGTAAAGAGGCCATAAACAGATTTGAAGTTCCGAACCTGGTAAAGACGTGTGTAATACAGACCTTTTGACTCGATTTCTTGCAAGAAAAACACCTGATAACATTGCGTTTTCTACTTTCCCTGGGAGCCCCGGAGTACAGCGAAACACAACACCTGCGACGACAAGACATTCCTTACAGAAAGTAAACGCTCACTGTCGTGGCCTAATAAACAGCCTACAGCGGTTCTCGTCCCATCACCGAATTTGAGCAACGCTGGCCCTCGTTGTCAGTGTGGCCGCCTGGGAGCACAAGTGGCTGTTGCCTAGAATTTCTCTTCCCCGTTTTCGGTACAGTTGGCCACGTCATTTCACATCCCCGCAAGCTCCTCAAGTGCCGCAAGTCTGCAAGTCTCGGGACGCTACGCTAGACGCTTGCTGCCGGCCCCCTCATGTACCTGGCCACAGACGACAAAGCGTTCGGCTGGGCGACGCCTCGTGTACGCCGGCTCGCGCCACCGCGGTCGCCGCGCGTGCAGGGAATGCCGCGCCGTCCAATTGCGTTTGGCGCGCATTCCCCTGATGGACAGAGAAAGCCAAAAGTCGCCGTTCGGCCATTAATGTGGATGTCGTACCAGAGTTAGACCCGCTTGTGCCATCTCGCGGCTGCCGCTGCTACTACTGGTGCGCGTCCCCCGCGCTTATCGAACAGACAGTGTGCTCTGGCTCTGGGTTTGACGCCAGGTCGACGCAGACGTGTGGTACGCGCGTAGCGCGAGTGCTGCTGCGTTTGGCAGTCCCTTGCGGAACACGTTGCTGGCCGAGTGCTCAGACGCACTAGTTACCGACTGCTACCACAGAATACTGCGTTTGCAATTGAAATAGACACCGGGACAGCGCGAACGCAAGTCCCGACTACCAAAAATTATGCGCCCGAGTTACTCACATTTGGAGTAATCGCGGGGGTCAGCTCGACCGAAGTGCAATGGAAGGGCCTCACCCCGGAGGAACCGCCTTCATGATCACGGTATCCCCTACGCCAGGTAAGTATGCATTCGTCGCGCCACAGGCGAGAATTTGTAGTGCCTCGCGCTATCGAGATGTAACGAGAGCTCCTGACGTTTCCGCAATCGGCGAACAGAATGGTGGCCGTCCATGTACCTGTCTCCTTACAAGAGAGCTATTGGCTGTCGAGTTAGATGGCAGACAGTCGCAACAACGCTCCTCTGCCGAGAAAAACGATGCATTTTGTGCGAGCAGCACCATACGGCTCGCGGCGCCGGCCGCTGCTGGGGTTAATTTACCGTTCCCTCCGGAAGATGGCGGGCCAAGTCCGGGTTGCCGCCTCCGGGCCCTCCTCTCCGTCTCCAACGAGCCCCTCTTCCTCGGCTGTTGAAACCGCGAATGCGATCTGCGGAATGAGTGCTTTTTGCAGCCACAATGCAAGCCACACTTTACTTTCGCTCCTTCCAGGAGAGCCCTTAGTGCTAGCAAATACGGCAGCATTGTCACGCGCGGTCGACTGTCGCCGAGCAACTGAAGGACCACAGCTCAGACTGTCAGATGTTCTAAGAGAGCTGGATGCACTCGTGAGTGTTGTGCGCGACGAACAAACAGGACGTCAGTGAACTCCAAGAACGAACATCAGCCAGCACGTTCGACATTCGACGCCGAGTAACAGAAGACACTTAAAAGGTAACACTTCTTTTTGCTTCTCCTTCCGAGTAGGACGTGGAAAGCTCGATCGAATATTTGTGCAAATTTTCATTCGGAATATGGACATATTTTCTTCGCGCATAAGAGAGAAAAATAAAGTCTCATCCATGACAACATTTCAGCTGTGTCGGGTTGATTTCGAAGATGCAGATTA
>NW_026047979.1:0-28977 GCF_023864345.2 Schistocerca serialis cubense
CAGCTACCGCGCGCTACAGCCTGGGTCGGCCCGCCGAGAATCGCCGCCCCCGCCCAAATGCCGCCCCCACAGCCCCAGCCGACGACCCGCCACAATGGCCAAACCTTCGGCAAAACTCCCACACCGTCGCCGCGGCAGCCCGGCCAGCGCGGCCGGCGCCACAGCCACACAAGCCGAGGCGTGCGGCGATGACGGCCGTGCAAACGCGCCTCCGCCGCCCCATCGCCTTCCGTCGCCCTCCCGCCGTTTCCCGATCGGCCCGCAGCCGTCGGGCCACATCGCGCGCCGTCCTCCTCCTCTCGCCCGCCAACATTCACAGCCGTTTCTCAACAATTGCCCGCCGCAAACGGACGCCGCCTGCGCAACAGGCGCCGCCGCCCCTCGCCGCTTCCGACCCAACCCCTCGACCGAGGCAAACCGCAATCCGAATCTACAGACCAACCCAATCTGCCGTCAAGCACACACGACAGCCGACCTTACACGTTACGCGTTACACATTACGTTTACACGTCTACGTTAGGTTAGGTTAGGTGGACGTGGGTTAGGTTAAGGGGACTTGGGTTAGGTTAAGCGTCAAACTTAGGTTAAGCATTCAAACACGTCAGGCGTCAGAGGTTAGGTTAGGTTAGGTTACACGTTAGGTTAAGGGGTCGGTGCTAGGTTAAGAAGCGTCAAACGTAGGTTAGAAAAGCGTTCAAACGTGAGGCGTGAGCCGGACAGCTTACCTTACGTAGACGTTAGGGGCTCACAGGCTGAGCTCACCTCGCCACACCACAGGTTAGGTTCGGTTCGGTTCGGTTCGCTCGGCTCAGCGTAAAGCGCCGAGGTCAGGGTTACGTTCGTTCACCTTCGGGCGCCACACTTTCGGTTGAAAGGTCGCGACGGGACGGACGTCGGCAGGCACGCCGCAAACGAACAAAAAAAACGTACAGACGACGTCGGAAACCGCCGACAGACGGGGGAGCAGCACGACCACGACCAGACACCGAGCGCGAACGAGACACACGCGAACCACCCCCACCGGCCAAAGGGCACCACACAACAACCCAGAGCACCACGTGTCGACACCAGAGCAACCCGCCGCTCACGCGACATGGCTGGCACCGAAGGGCAACCGCCCGCAACTGCGCTTTCCGCGCCGGCCCGGATGCACGTCGTGCTACAACAACACCACTACCGTACACAGCCGCTGTTCACAACATCACTATCAATGGCGCGCCCGCGGCTCGCCGCCGTCGCAGTCGCAGCCCCAACGCCAGCACTTTTGCACCACCATTCACACGCACCGCAACACAGCTCGCCGACACAGCCGAACAAAACAAACACCACACAACAACAGCAACAACGCCGCCGCCTCTACTTGTGCCGGCGACCCACCCCGCCGATGGCGCACCTTTCGCCAGCCGGCAATCGACACACACGCACCCACCCACCGGGGCCCAGTGCAAAAAACAAAAAAAAACACACAAAAACAAAAAAATCAAACGACACGGGAAGCGCACACCGCCACTTCGCGCGCACGCCACCAACCAGTCGTCGTCTCAAAATAACAAACACAAACACAATAAACTAACAACTAGGGCAACACAAAACAAAAACGCCTCGCACGAACCGCCCACAAAAAGGACAAGCACACGCACAGCCTCTGCTGACGACCACGACGCAGCGGCACGCTGCTCCTGTCCCGCGCCCCGCGCCCCACTCGATTCACAACTCACGCGACACCGTCAACGACGGGCTCGCTTCCCGCAACCTACCACCTTTCCGCCACGACGCACAGCCCCAGCCCCACCCGACGACGCCCGTGGCAACGACTGCACTTTCACCACCGCCTCCCCCTTCCCCCCCAAAACAACACACACACACACACACACAGCCAGCCAAAAACGCACTCGCGACCCACACATGCACGTGCATCGGCACACGCCAACCAGTCAACGTCGACAACCACACGCAAGGCTCGAAACGAAACCGGCGTCCTTCCACGTTGCCATCAAGCTACGCGACACAAGACACAAGGAACCAACACAACAGCCGGCCCCACTAATTCCCACTCTCACGCCGCAAAAAGCACACCGAAACCGCCAAACGCACGCACATTCCCCTTCGCACCGACACCACCGACCGGCTCGCTACCACACACCTCTCGGCAGCCGTTTCACGCCAATTCGCCACACCGCCCACACAGTCGACAAGCGCCCGCCCTGTACGGCACACGCAACGACGCAGCGCAGCAAAGGGCGCCCGCAACACATACCTCTCCGCCCGCCCGACGCGCCAACCGCCACACCACACCGCCAGCCACTCGCAAATTGTGCACTGCCACCAGCCACACGTCCAACACGCCGCGCCGCCTCCGGCCACCCGCCAGGGGGCGCTCACGTCCGCGACAACAGCGCGGCCCGCCGGGCCGGGCCGAACCGAACCGAGCCGCCGCTGCTCTGCACTCGGCACGGCCACACCCTGCTGCAGACCGGGCTCGTCCCTCTGTACGCGTCTGCCTGCGCATCAACACAACACGACCTTTTTTTTTTTTCTCTCTCTACCGCCATCCCTCCTTCTCGCGTTTTACTCGTTGTTGCAGCAGCGGCGCACACCTACACATCCACAGCCCCAGCCGAGCCGGCCTCACCTCAGGGCCCGCCGCCAGCGTCTCCTCCTCGGGCACAGGTGCGGTGCTGTGGCCGCCCATCCAACCGCATTGCTGGCCGTCCAGCCACCAGGCGTTCCCACTGCCGCGAGCCACGCCGCGCACCGACCCTGCTGCAGAAAACGAAGCATAGCCAGAGACCGACCGATACACAAAGCAAGCCGTCGCCTCGCCTCTTGTCCTTCCTGCCTTCCTTCCGCCCCCGCCCTTCTCACACCACCGCCTCTCCACTTTCGCCCACCCCCCCCTCCTTTTCTTTTTTTTTTTTTTGTTTCTTTCTTTCTTTCTTTCTTTCTCTCCTTCCCGCCATGGCGGTTACGGCACCGCCTGCAGCGGCAGATTTTTTGCGCCCACACGCCTACTCCTACCACCATTAACCTTGCCCTGCCCTGCCCATCAACGTCGCAGTCGAACCGACGCGTGCCAACACACTGCCCACGTTCCTTTCTCTTTTCGGCCTACGCCCATTACGCGCCGCCGCCACAGCACCTTCCCTTCCCACAACACACCGACGTCATCACACGCACCCAAAACAGGGGCCACGACCGTGTTCCTCGCCCACTCCCATCCCGCACGGGTACGCACATTCCCAACTACTACCGCGCACCCTCCCTTTCCAATCTGTGTGTCTCTGTGTCTGTGTCCTGTCCGCGCGTGACGCCTCTCAACATCCGCCGTCCCCCGTCCCGTTTTCGCCCCCATGCCGTCGTCGCGCCGCCTCCTCCCCGTCCACCGCCGCCCCTGTCCGCCCCGCACCACACCATACACCGCTGCTTGTCCCGGCCGTTGCCACCAAAGGCGCCGACCGCAAACGCGCCACGCCGCAGCCCCCGTGCGTCTCGCGCTCGCTTGCATCTCCGTGCCGACGCTGCCTCTCTTCCCACTCGCACTCGACCTCGACAACACAGTCTTTGGCTCCGCCACTGCGTGTTCCGGTGGTACGCACGCTGCAACACGTATGTATTCATTACCAGAGCGATGGCGAGGCATGACAGCATCTCTGTCTGACCAGAGAGTTCTTTATCGCTGCTAGTCGGCGCTTGGACCGCGCCAGACGACAGTAGTGGCACGCACCGGGTCGCCAGGAACAGTTGTTATATATATTGTAGCGCGAGTCGGGAGAGGTAGTAGTCGGTCGACAGTAGTAGCGGGTCGACGGTTGTACTGAGCGGGCGTCGGCGGCGTGCTCTGCTCGTCTCGCGACTCTGGTCACGGTTCGGGACGATGTATAGTATATTGTGTTATAATCAAAAGGTGGTGTGACGCTGCATTGCGCAAATCTGATAACGTATGTTCATTGTACTTCTTTTGTTCAACAACAAAAGCCCCACTATTACTTTTTTTCTAAAGTAACTTTTGTCTCTTAACGAAAAACATTCACTTTTTAAAGACTACTTCCTATGGCATTTCCCTCCAAGGAGTGCAATTAATTACCAGCCAGCACTCATTCATTGCACACAGCTGTGTAAGGGGTATCTACAATTGAGGAGCGGATATAAATGCAATTTTTTGTTTTTTTTTTTTTTTGTGTGTGTGTGTTGTAACCTCCCAGCAAAATTTAAAATAATGGACAATGTTATTTACGGATGCTAATGGACATTGCGCTAATTGTAACCTCGCCCACAATGAGAGGTATTGAAAATGGCAACAAAAATGTGAAATTCGCAATCTGACTCAAATATAAAGTCTTCACACAACATTTACAAACGTCCGTTCAGTGACAAGAAACTTCAATTAAACCGAAATATCGGTCTTTGGCCCTGTGCAAAACAATCAGAATTAAAGTCTTACCTCCGAATAAATGGATGTCACATTTCTGCTCTGGTTGTTGCGCAGCGCTTGGAGGAACTGCATTTGCAAATAATAATATTCTCTTTTTTTGTGATTTTAGTGACATTTTTCTTCAAAGCAGTGGAATGAAATGTGAAGTGCAACGAACTCTTTAGTTCAATAACAAATTAAATGTTTGAAAAATGCTTTTGAAATAAAAATTATTATTGGGGAACTTGTTGGAGAATAATTACACTTTTTCATTATCTAATGATTATATTAATTAACAGTATACCTTATTCACCATCTTGACCAGTGTTGCCGACCACCTACATCACACAACCGCACTCGGCTGCTACTACTGACCGACCGCTCTGCATGACGACTATTAGCGTACTGCACGCGACGACTACTGACAGAGTACAGCCCTCAACTACACAGAGCTACGGACTCGCAACGACTACTGACAGACAGACTGACTGACTGAGAACCGCTCGCAACACTCGCGCAGTCCAGCGCAAACTCTCTGGTCACAGATGCTACAACGTCTCGCCATCGCTACTATGTTACATACGTGTTTCAGTGTCTTTTTCATTGGGGTAACGATCTTTGGCTCTTTTTATTCTGAATACAGGGCCAAAGGTCAACGCTGCTGCCCTTATACAATTTATCAGGTTTCATTATGTCTGTTGCAATGTTACATACGGTTCACTCTTTCATTAATATTACCGTTGGGTTTGTTTTGTAGGGACGTTAACATTCTGGCACATTTTTATTATCATCGGACTCTCTGCTATTTGTGCAGGGAGGTTATACCTGGGTCCATTTCCATTTCCATTTACATTTTAATATTGATAGACTTTTTGTTTTCTTTTTTGTTTCTTGTTGTTTTTCCTTCTTTTTTTTGTTGTTTTTTTTTTTTTTGTTTTGTTTTTCCCGCTCTCACCACCACCGCCGCATCACGCCTTCCGTTTTCTTGGTTTCTTTTCTGTTCTTCAACTGCTTCAACATCACCGCGCCCCATTTCCACACCACAGCCATCAGCCTCCAAGACGGGCGGGCGCAGTGTGCCATTTCCGGCGCACAAGCACACCCGTACGGTACTCTCCTCGCCCCCACGCCACCAACAACACAGCGACCACGCGGCTTTCAGGCATGGCACGGCACGGCACGGCACGGCACGGCACGGCACGGCACCGGCGAAATGCGCCGCCCCCGCCCCTCCGCGCATCCGTCCGTCTCGCCACGTTCACTGACAGCCGCGTCTGCGGCTACACCACGACAACCACAACACAACACCGCTCCCCTCCCTGGCAACTCACATTGTTTTTCTCCTCCTCTTTTGCACAAACCACAACGCCGAGCACAGGCGCAAGCCACCCACACCGCGCCCCTCCCCGTCCCGTCTTTGGCCGCCGCTCCTCGTTTCCTCGTTTGCCCCCTCCCATCTCCCGAAATGCCATGCCAGCAGCGTTACGCATGCCCCTCCCCTGTCCACACAACACTACCGCCTAACGAACAGCCTTTTCCGGGCCACATCCAGGGCACGCCCACCTCCAAACACTGCCAATTCACGGACGCACACACTCACTCACTTTCTCGACACCTTTCTGTACGGAGGGTGCGTCATCTCGACCGTGACAGAGTGACGGCAACTATCGACGATCCATTTCCCCCCACTGGTAAAACATGTCCACTAACACCTACATACATCATTCAAGTACACAGACAATAGCATACACACAATGGGAGGGCACACGAACATGGACGGCACGGCACTGTCATACACTCTTCCTCAGAACCATATCAACAAACGTTACGTACATCCGGGAAAGCGAAAGCGAACGCGAAAGCGAAAGCAAAAGCAAAAGCAAAGGCAAAGCCCAATGCAGCCGTCAAAGGTAACGTTCACCACGGCAGACACTTGCAGCCGCGCCGCCGTTAAACGCATTTCAGTGCGGCTCCAATACGCCTCCGACACGGGAACGTTCCGTTGCTCTACGAATGCGTTTCTCCCCTTTTTCCCTTCCTCTCTCTTTTGCCCCCCCCCCTCCTTGCACTCTCGCCTCATTCCTCACGTTCTGCCCAGACATTCGACCGATCAAAGTCAACCTTTCGTTACCGTTCTCAGCGCGACGGTGTACAACAGTATGACGGGTGTGCCCAAGACTTCGGTTCAGTTGCGTGACGCCGGTCTATCGCGCCGATCGACAGTTACTCAGGGGGCGACGGATCGGACCACGTCACCGACACACAAAACACTTTCAAACAAACAAATACATACCGGATGGACACAGACAAACACGTGTACAGACATTCGCCAAACAAACGACCGCCGCCGCCGCCGTCGTCGTCTAGCGTGCATCTTGAATGACGACATCGGTGTGCGTGCGTCGTACGCAATCAGTCAGACACGGCTATCAAACATCAGAGTCGAATGGTACATCATCGTGCGTGTCGCCGTACACGTACAGTACAATACAACAACAATGCGTCTTAATGGCACGTTCATTTCAACGTCACTCACACACCTCCACGCTGCAGTTACGTCGCACCATTGTCAAACTCGGCGTACAGCAAAGGGAATAGTGGGCGGCAAAAAAAACCAAACAAAAACATTTCACATTTCACCCTCGCCATGTATGATGTGCAAAAAAACAAACCCGCAAACGGCCGTCGTTACGGTGACACAAAAGTCGCCGATCACACTGTCCCCCCCTCGCAGACGGGTCTCACACACACACACACACACCAACAACACCAATGGGTCAAAAACCACGCCAACGAGGCGTGCCACCATTCCACGCCACGGCGACCAACCTCGTGGCCGTACCCCGCGCAACACGCTTTGACGCGCCCCCCCCACCCACAATCAAAATGCACACACACACATCACAGCCGTCCACACAAACAACAACAATTCCGCCCTTCCCGCAAAAGGCAAGTTGGTGGCCCTGAAAAGGGCCGTTTTGCCGCTCTCGCAACGGAGGAGCCTTCTCCATCCTTCCTTCCATTCCAGAGCCACCTCCTTACTTGGAGCTCGTGTACTTGGTCACCGCCTTCGTGCCCTCGCTCACGGCGTGCTTGGCCAGCTCGCCAGGCAGCAACAGCCGCACAGCGGTCTGGATCTCGCGGGACGTGATGGTCGAGCGCTTGTTGTAGTGCGCCAGGCGAGAAGCCTCGGCCGCAATGCGCTCGAAAATGTCGTTCACGAAGCTGTTCATGATGCTCATCGCCTTCGACGAGATGCCCGTGTCAGGGTGCACCTGCTTCAGCACCTTGTAGATGTAGATGGCATAGCTCTCCTTCCTCTTGCGCTTCTTCTTCTTGTCGCCCTTCGAAATGTTCTTCTGCGCCTTGCCAGCCTTCTTGGCGGCCTTCCCGCTAGTCTTGGGCGGCATCTCGAACCAACGTACGGCAGCAGCAACACCAGTAGCAAGCGCTCCGCTCTAGTCAGCGTCTCCCCACACAGTGGCACCCGCCGCCAGCCGCCGCCGCACCTTTACCAGCTCGCCCTGTTGCGGCCGCCGACCAATGGGGCGCGCGCGCAACCGGCCGCCGCACCCGAGCCCATAAAGCACCCCCACCCCGGCTGCGCCGGCACGCACTCCGCTGCTCGACTCGCTGCCGCTCGCACCGGTCGTTTTCGTTTCCGTTTCGTGTGCACCGTCGCTAGCCCATCGCCATGTCCGGACGCGGAAAGGGAGGCAAAGTCAAGGGCAAGTCAAAGTCCCGCTCAAGCAGGGCTGGGCTCCAGTTCCCGGTCGGCAGAATCCACCGCCTCCTGCGCAAGGGAAACTACGCAGAGCGCGTCGGCGCCGGGGCGCCCGTCTACCTCGCCGCCGTCATGGAGTACCTCGCGGCTGAGGTGCTCGAGCTGGCCGGAAACGCGGCCCGCGACAACAAGAAGACGCGCATCATCCCGCGCCACCTGCAGCTTGCCATCCGCAACGACGAGGAGCTCAACAAGCTCCTGTCGGGCGTCACCATCGCACAGGGTGGTGTCCTGCCCAACATCCAGGCCGTCCTGCTGCCAAAGAAGACCGAGAAGAAGGCCTAAAGGAGGCCAGGCAATCGCAGCGCCGCGTGCTCCCCTGCACGCAACGCGCTTTGCCGGCTCGGCTCGGCCCACAACAATCGGCCCTTTTCAGGGCCACCACACACACCTACGTCCAAAGCAAAATTTCAGTCGTCCTCGCCGCACCTTGTTTTGTTTTAACTTTGCACTGTCACAGCACAGCCGCCGCCGGCGCACGTCCGCCATCTTGTCGTCCACACAGCCCGTGTGGCCCAACACACACACATTTTGCACGGTCGCAGTCGCCTTCCAAACCGACAACGGCAGCAATAATGACCATTGTTAAAGGGAGGCGTGTCGACACACCGCCCTCCACTCCCGCGCGCAACGGCCGTCGACACGAACGAAACAGCTGATCCGGCCGCCTATGCCCACACGCCTTGCCTCGGAAACCCCAACGCCGCCGCAAACAAACACACAGAGACAAACCACGCAAGCAAATAATCACCGCCTCTCGCACAACAACACACAGCCCGCCATCTCCGTCGCGATCGATACAAAGACACACAAACGAAGCAGCTCCACACACAGCCAGCCACATGACACGTTTCCTTTCCTTCTCCCCTCCCAGTCACATCACGTCGCTCAAACGGAAAGAAAGAAAGAAAGAAACAAACAAACAAACAACACAGCGCACACACGCAGCAACAACAACACAGACTCTTTCGCACTTTTCAACTTCCGAACAGTGTGGTGGCCCTGAAAAGGGCCGTTTTCTAGTCTCTCCCACCCACAAGCACGGCCGCGGGAAGGCCAGCGCCCGCTGCGACGCAGCCTAACCGCCGAAACCGTACAGGGTGCGCCCCTGCCTCTTCAGGGCGTACACCACGTCCATGGCCGTCACAGTCTTGCGCTTGGCGTGCTCAGTGTACGTCACCGCGTCGCGGATCACGTTCTCCAGGAACACCTTCAGCACCCCGCGGGTCTCCTCGTAGATCAGACCAGAGATGCGCTTCACGCCGCCCCTGCGAGCCAGGCGGCGGATGGCGGGCTTCGTGATGCCCTGGATGTTGTCGCGCAACACCTTGCGGTGCCGCTTGGCGCCACCCTTGCCGAGCCCCTTTCCTCCCTTGCCGCGGCCTGTCATCCTTCCTTCCTCGGGCAAAGCAAAACGTGCACAAACAGCAGCTGCAGCGGCTGGCGAGTCGGCTACGGTCTGCGCCCAGCGCGCCCGCCGCCCCCCTATATAGACTCTGGCCCGCCCTCCCCCCACCACGCGCAACCGAGGGCATATAAGCGCAGCACGGAGGCGCGCGGGCCCGTTGTCAAGGCAGCACCGGACGCCGCGCCGCACCTAACCTCCACGCACGCCGCTCCGCTACCGCTACCGCTACCGCCATGGCCCGCACAAAGCAAACGGCCCGCAAGTCCACCGGCGGAAAGGCGCCGCGCAAACAGCTCGCCACCAAGGCGGCGAGGAAGAGCGCGCCCGCCACCGGAGGCGTCAAGAAGCCCCACCGCTACAGGCCGGGCACCGTCGCCCTGCGAGAAATCAGGCGCTACCAGAAGAGCACAGAGCTGCTCATCCGCAAGCTGCCATTCCAGCGCCTAGTGCGCGAGATCGCCCAGGACTTCAAGACCGACCTGCGCTTCCAGAGCTCCGCAGTCATGGCCCTGCAGGAGGCCAGCGAGGCCTACCTCGTCGGCCTCTTCGAAGACACCAACCTGTGCGCAATCCACGCCAAGCGCGTCACCATCATGCCCAAGGACATCCAGCTCGCGCGCCGCATCCGCGGCGAGCGCGCCTAAACCGCGCCGCGGCACCGCACCGCACAAACAAAAACGGCCCTTTTCAGGGCCACTAACATCTCTCCGTCGCGAGCAAACTTTGTCGGTCGCCTGCCTCTCGCCCCGCAACCCAAAAACAAAACAAAAAACCACCACTTCCCGTCCGTCCGCCACACCCGCTCACTCTGCCTGCCTGCTAGCAGCGCGCAACAATCACACATCATCCCTCCCCGGCGCTCAAAGCGCACAATACCCAACGGCCGACGTCACACCGCACGGGTGGCTGGCCGGCCGCCGCTTTCGTTTCGAAAACAAAAAAAACCCGCACTCCACTCCGACGGCCAACGGCCAGGCAGGCGCGCTCGCTCGCTCTACACGCCACCGAAATCCCCGCCGACTCCTTCCGCATCTCAACGTGCCCCCCGTTGCAAAACATCACACACACACACACACACAAAGGAACAAAACAAAACAAAGACCAGACACGACTCGACAAGACAGACATCCGAGAAGAACGAACGCAGGCAAGCCAACCAACGTATTCAAACAAAACAACGCGACAGAAAACCAACCGTCGGCCGCCGCCACAAACACGGCGACAATCAACCACGACAACAACAACACCGCTTACCGCTACCGCCGCCCACACCCGCCACCGACCCCCGCAATCCAACCACCACGGCACGCAAACAGCATCCCCACGGGCATACAGAA
Source organism: Schistocerca serialis cubense (assembly GCF_023864345.2). Classification (NCBI taxonomy): domain Eukaryota; kingdom Metazoa; phylum Arthropoda; class Insecta; order Orthoptera; family Acrididae; genus Schistocerca; species Schistocerca serialis. The sequence goes on from NW_026047979.1 coordinate 10,941, forward strand.
ACGCCAGACAGACACCCACACCAAACGCAACACGACAATCAAAACCTTCCCCGACGTGCTTTGATGGCCCTGAGAAGGGCCGTTTTGGGCCGCGCGTCTCTTGCGCGCCACTAGACGACGACGGGGGGTGGGGACGACGGAGTCAAGCGCCAAACCCTTCCATTCCCATCTCTTTCTCCTCTACTCTACTTCTTCTTCTTGGGCGAAGCCTTCGCCTTAGACGGCGTCGTCGCCTTCTTCGGGCGCGGCGCCTTCGGCTTCTTCGTCGGAACCTTGGCGGCCTTCTTCGCCTTCGACGGCGACTTGGCCTTGGCCGGCTTGGCCGCAGCCGCCTTCTTCGCACCCGCGGGAGCGGCCGACGCCGCAGACGCCTTCTTGGCGGCGCCCGCCTTCCGACCGGTCGCCGCCTTCACGCCACCAGCCTTCTTTGCGCCGGCCGCACGGGCGCCCTTCTTCTCCTTGCTGGCCGGAGCGGCGCGCTTCTTCTTGGCACCGCCAGCACGAGCCTTGCCGCCCTCGGCCGCCCCCCCGCCGCCGGCGCCGGCAAGCTTGAACGAGCCGGACGCGCCCTTCCCCTTCGTCTGCACCAGCTCGCCCGCCACGACGGCCGACTTGAGGTACTTCTTGATAAACGGCGCCAGCTTCTCCGCGTCCAGCTTGTAGTGCGCGGCTATGTACTTCTTGATCGCCTGCAGCGACGACCCGCCGCGCTCCTTCAGACTCTTGATGGCGGCCGTCACCATCTCAGAGGTGCGCGGGTGCGCAGGCTTGGCGCGCGGCTTCTTCGCAGACGACGCAGACTTGGCCTTCTTCGTAGTGCCGGTGGCGGCGGGTGCCGCAGCAGTCTCGTTCGTAGCCGCCTGATCTGCCATTTCGACGACGCGCGTAACACACAGCGAGAGCGAGCGGGACGGCAGGCACGCAAGCACAGCACAGCAGCAGAGCAGAGAATCACAAGGCCCAGCCAGTGTCGCGGGCGGGCGCGGACGGCCGAGAGAGCGGCCGCCACTCTGCGCGCCGCCGCGCCGCGCCTCCCGCGCTTGCTACCGCCCAACGTCCGACAGCCTGTGCGGAGCAGCCCCAAACCTGCGCCACAACCGCCCGCGCCTTTCAAACCACCGAGGATGGGGCTACACACAGCCACACCACAGTCGCCAACCAGTCGCCACGGCAGCGCCGCAAACCACGGCCAAACTGCAGCTACCGCGCGCTACAGCCTGGGTCGGCCCGCCGAGAATCGCCGCCCCCGCCCAAATGCCGCCCCCACAGCCCCAGCCGACGACCCGCCACAATGGCCAAACCTTCGGCAAAACTCCCACACCGTCGCCGCGGCAGCCCGGCCAGCGCGGCCGGCGCCACAGCCACACAAGCCGAGGCGTGCGGCGATGACGGCCGTGCAAACGCGCCTCCGCCGCCCCATCGCCTTCCGTCGCCCTCCCGCCGTTTCCCGATCGGCCCGCAGCCGTCGGGCCACATCGCGCGCCGTCCTCCTCCTCTCGCCCGCCAACATTCACAGCCGTTTCTCAACAATTGCCCGCCGCAAACGGACGCCGCCTGCGCAACAGGCGCCGCCGCCCCTCGCCGCTTCCGACCCAACCCCTCGACCGAGGCAAACCGCAATCCGAATCTACAGACCAACCCAATCTGCCGTCAAGCACACACGACAGCCGACCTTACACGTTACGCGTTACACATTACGTTTACACGTCTACGTTAGGTTAGGTTAGGTGGACGTGGGTTAGGTTAAGGGGACTTGGGTTAGGTTAAGCGTCAAACTTAGGTTAAGCATTCAAACACGTCAGGCGTCAGAGGTTAGGTTAGGTTAGGTTACACGTTAGGTTAAGGGGTCGGTGCTAGGTTAAGAAGCGTCAAACGTAGGTTAGAAAAGCGTTCAAACGTGAGGCGTGAGCCGGACAGCTTACCTTACGTAGACGTTAGGGGCTCACAGGCTGAGCTCACCTCGCCACACCACAGGTTAGGTTCGGTTCGGTTCGGTTCGCTCGGCTCAGCGTAAAGCGCCGAGGTCAGGGTTACGTTCGTTCACCTTCGGGCGCCACACTTTCGGTTGAAAGGTCGCGACGGGACGGACGTCGGCAGGCACGCCGCAAACGAACAAAAAAAACGTACAGACGACGTCGGAAACCGCCGACAGACGGGGGAGCAGCACGACCACGACCAGACACCGAGCGCGAACGAGACACACGCGAACCACCCCCACCGGCCAAAGGGCACCACACAACAACCCAGAGCACCACGTGTCGACACCAGAGCAACCCGCCGCTCACGCGACATGGCTGGCACCGAAGGGCAACCGCCCGCAACTGCGCTTTCCGCGCCGGCCCGGATGCACGTCGTGCTACAACAACACCACTACCGTACACAGCCGCTGTTCACAACATCACTATCAATGGCGCGCCCGCGGCTCGCCGCCGTCGCAGTCGCAGCCCCAACGCCAGCACTTTTGCACCACCATTCACACGCACCGCAACACAGCTCGCCGACACAGCCGAACAAAACAAACACCACACAACAACAGCAACAACGCCGCCGCCTCTACTTGTGCCGGCGACCCACCCCGCCGATGGCGCACCTTTCGCCAGCCGGCAATCGACACACACGCACCCACCCACCGGGGCCCAGTGCAAAAAACAAAAAAAAACACACAAAAACAAAAAAATCAAACGACACGGGAAGCGCACACCGCCACTTCGCGCGCACGCCACCAACCAGTCGTCGTCTCAAAATAACAAACACAAACACAATAAACTAACAACTAGGGCAACACAAAACAAAAACGCCTCGCACGAACCGCCCACAAAAAGGACAAGCACACGCACAGCCTCTGCTGACGACCACGACGCAGCGGCACGCTGCTCCTGTCCCGCGCCCCGCGCCCCACTCGATTCACAACTCACGCGACACCGTCAACGACGGGCTCGCTTCCCGCAACCTACCACCTTTCCGCCACGACGCACAGCCCCAGCCCCACCCGACGACGCCCGTGGCAACGACTGCACTTTCACCACCGCCTCCCCCTTCCCCCCCAAAACAACACACACACACACACACACAGCCAGCCAAAAACGCACTCGCGACCCACACATGCACGTGCATCGGCACACGCCAACCAGTCAACGTCGACAACCACACGCAAGGCTCGAAACGAAACCGGCGTCCTTCCACGTTGCCATCAAGCTACGCGACACAAGACACAAGGAACCAACACAACAGCCGGCCCCACTAATTCCCACTCTCACGCCGCAAAAAGCACACCGAAACCGCCAAACGCACGCACATTCCCCTTCGCACCGACACCACCGACCGGCTCGCTACCACACACCTCTCGGCAGCCGTTTCACGCCAATTCGCCACACCGCCCACACAGTCGACAAGCGCCCGCCCTGTACGGCACACGCAACGACGCAGCGCAGCAAAGGGCGCCCGCAACACATACCTCTCCGCCGCCCGACGCGCCAACCGCCACACCACACCGCCAGCCACTCGCAAATTGTGCACTGCCACCAGCCACACGTCCAACACACGCCGCGCCGCCTCCGGCCACCCGCCAGGGGGCGCTCACGTCCGCGACAACAGCGCGGCCCGCCGGGCCGGGCCGAACCGAACCGAGCCGCCGCTGCTCTGCACTCGGCACGGCCACACCCTGCTGCAGACCGGGCTCGTCCCTCTGTACGCGTCTGCCTGCGCATCAACACAACACGACCTTTTTTTTTTTTCTCTCTCTACCGCCATCCCTCCTTCTCGCGTTTTACTCGTTGTTGCAGCAGCGGCGCACACCTACACATCCACAGCCCCAGCCGAGCCGGCCTCACCTCAGGGCCCGCCGCCAGCGTCTCCTCCTCGGGCACAGGTGCGGTGCTGTGGCCGCCCATCCAACCGCATTGCTGGCCGTCCAGCCACCAGGCGTTCCCACTGCCGCGAGCCACGCCGCGCACCGACCCTGCTGCAGAAAACGAAGCATAGCCAGAGACCGACCGATACACAAAGCAAGCCGTCGCCTCGCCTCTTGTCCTTCCTGCCTTCCTTCCGCCCCCGCCCTTCTCACACCACCGCCTCTCCACTTTCGCCCACCCCCCCCTCCTTTTCTTTTTTTTTTTTTTTTGTTTCTTTCTTTCTTTCTTTCTCTCCTTCCCGCCATGGCGGTTACGGCACCGCCTGCAGCGGCAGATTTTTTGCGCCCACACGCCTACTCCTACCACCATTAACCTTGCCCTGCCCTGCCCATCAACGTCGCAGTCGAACCGACGCGTGCCAACACACTGCCCACGTTCCTTTCTCTTTTCGGCCTACGCCCATTACGCGCCGCCGCCACAGCACCTTCCCTTCCCACAACACACCGACGTCATCACACGCACCCAAAACAGGGGCCACGACCGTGTTCCTCGCCCACTCCCATCCCGCACGGTACGCACATTCCCAACTACTACCGCGCACCCTCCCTTTCCAATCTGTGTGTCTCTGTGTCTGTGTCCTGTCCGCGCGTGACGCCTCTCAACATCCGCCGTCCCCCGTCCCGTTTTCGCCCCCATGCCGTCGTCGCGCCGCCTCCTCCCCGTCCACCGCCGCCCCTGTCCGCCCCGCACCACACCATACACCGCTGCTTGTCCCGGCCGTTGCCACCAAAGGCGCCGACCGCAAACGCGCCACGCCGCAGCCCCCGTGCGTCTCGCGCTCGCTTGCATCTCCGTGCCGACGCTGCCTCTCTTCCCACTCGCACTCGACCTCGACAACACAGTCTTTGGCTCCGCCACTGCGTGTTCCGGTGGTACGCACGCTGCAACACGTATGTATTCATTACCAGAGCGATGGCGAGGCATGACAGCATCTCTGTCTGACCAGAGAGTTCTTTATCGCTGCTAGTCGGCGCTTGGACCGCGCCAGACGACAGTAGTGGCACGCACCGGGTCGCCAGGAACAGTTGTTATATATATTGTAGCGCGAGTCGGGAGAGGTAGTAGTCGGTCGACAGTAGTAGCGGGTCGACGGTTGTACTGAGCGGGCGTCGGCGGCGTGCTCTGCTCGTCTCGCGACTCTGGTCACGGTTCGGGACGATGTATAGTATATTGTGTTATAATCAAAAGGTGGTGTGACGCTGCATTGCGCAAATCTGATAACGTATGTTCATTGTACTTCTTTTGTTCAACAACAAAAGCCCCACTATTACTTTTTTTCTAAAGTAACTTTTGTCTCTTAACGAAAAACATTCACTTTTTAAAGACTACTTCCTATGGCATTTCCCTCCAAGGAGTGCAATTAATTACCAGCCAGCACTCATTCATTGCACACAGCTGTGTAAGGGGTATCTACAATTGAGGAGCGGATATAAATGCAATTTTTTGTTTTTTTTTTTTTTTGTGTGTGTGTGTTGTAACCTCCCAGCAAAATTTAAAATAATGGACAATGTTATTTACGGATGCTAATGGACATTGCGCTAATTGTAACCTCGCCCACAATGAGAGGTATTGAAAATGGCAACAAAAATGTGAAATTCGCAATCTGACTCAAATATAAAGTCTTCACACAACATTTACAAACGTCCGTTCAGTGACAAGAAACTTCAATTAAACCGAAATATCGGTCTTTGGCCCTGTGCAAAACAATCAGAATTAAAGTCTTACCTCCGAATAAATGGATGTCACATTTCTGCTCTGGTTGTTGCGCAGCGCTTGGAGGAACTGCATTTGCAAATAATAATATTCTCTTTTTTTGTGATTTTAGTGACATTTTTCTTCAAAGCAGTGGAATGAAATGTGAAGTGCAACGAACTCTTTAGTTCAATAACAAATTAAATGTTTGAAAAATGCTTTTGAAATAAAAATTATTATTGGGGAACTTGTTGGAGAATAATTACACTTTTTCATTATCTAATGATTATATTAATTAACAGTATACCTTATTCACCATCTTGACCAGTGTTGCCGACCACCTACATCACACAACCGCACTCGGCTGCTACTACTGACCGACCGCTCTGCATGACGACTATTAGCGTACTGCACGCGACGACTACTGACAGAGTACAGCCCTCAACTACACAGAGCTACGGACTCGCAACGACTACTGACAGACAGACTGACTGACTGAGAACCGCTCGCAACACTCGCGCAGTCCAGCGCAAACTCTCTGGTCACAGATGCTACAACGTCTCGCCATCGCTACTATGTTACATACGTGTTTCAGTGTCTTTTTCATTGGGGTAACGATCTTTGGCTCTTTTTATTCTGAATACAGGGCCAAAGGTCAACGCTGCTGCCCTTATACAATTTATCAGGTTTCATTATGTCTGTTGCAATGTTACATACGGTTCACTCTTTCATTAATATTACCGTTGGGTTTGTTTTGTAGGGACGTTAACATTCTGGCACATTTTTATTATCATCGGACTCTCTGCTATTTGTGCAGGGAGGTTATACCTGGGTCCATTTCCATTTCCATTTACATTTTAATATTGATAGACTTTTTGTTTTCTTTTTTGTTTCTTGTTGTTTTTCCTTCTTTTTTTTTGTTGTTTTTTTTTTTTTTGTTTTGTTTTTCCCGCTCTCACCACCACCGCCGCATCACGCCTTCCGTTTTCTTGGTTTCTTTTCTGTTCTTCAACTGCTTCAACATCACCGCGCCCCATTTCCACACCACAGCCATCAGCCTCCAAGACGGGCGGGCGCAGTGTGCCATTTCCGGCGCACAAGCACACCCGTACGGTACTCTCCTCGCCCCCACGCCACCAACAACACAGCGACCACGCGGCTTTCAGGCATGGCACGGCACGGCACGGCACGGCACGGCACGGCACGGCACGGCACGGCACGGCGAAATGCGCCGCCCCCGCCCCTCCGCGCATCCGTCCGTCTCGCCACGTTCACTGACAGCCGCGTCTGCGGCTACACCACGACAACCACAACACAACACCGCTCCCCTCCCTGGCAACTCACATTGTTTTTCTCCTCCTCTTTTGCACAAACCACAACGCCGAGCACAGGCGCAAGCCACCCACACCGCGCCCCTCCCCGTCCCGTCTTTGGCCGCCGCTCCTCGTTTCCTCGTTTGCCCCCTCCCATCTCCCGAAATGCCATGCCAGCAGCGTTACGCATGCCCCTCCCCTGTCCACACAACACTACCGCCTAACGAACAGCCTTTTCCGGGCCACATCCAGGGCACGCCCACCTCCAAACACTGCCAATTCACGGACGCACACACTCACTCACTTTCTCGACACCTTTCTGTACGGAGGGTGCGTCATCTCGACCGTGACAGAGTGACGGCAACTATCGACGATCCATTTCCCCCCACTGGTAAAACATGTCCACTAACACCTACATACATCATTCAAGTACACAGACAATAGCATACACACAATGGGAGGGCACACGAACATGGACGGCACGGCACTGTCATACACTCTTCCTCAGAACCATATCAACAAACGTTACGTACATCCGGGAAAGCGAAAGCGAACGCGAAAGCGAAAGCAAAAGCAAAAGCAAAGGCAAAGCCCAATGCAGCCGTCAAAGGTAACGTTCACCACGGCAGACACTTGCAGCCGCGCCGCCGTTAAACGCATTTCAGTGCGGCTCCAATACGCCTCCGACACGGGAACGTTCCGTTGCTCTACGAATGCGTTTCTCCCCTTTTTCCCTTCCTCTCTCTTTTGCCCCCCCCCCTCCTTGCACTCTCGCCTCATTCCTCACGTTCTGCCCAGACATTCGACCGATCAAAGTCAACCTTTCGTTACCGTTCTCAGCGCGACGGTGTACAACAGTATGACGGGTGTGCCCAAGACTTCGGTTCAGTTGCGTGACGCCGGTCTATCGCGCCGATCGACAGTTACTCAGGGGGCGACGGATCGGACCACGTCACCGACACACAAAACACTTTCAAACAAACAAATACATACCGGATGGACACAGACAAACACGTGTACAGACATTCGCCAAACAAACGACCGCCGCCGCCGCCGTCGTCGTCTAGCGTGCATCTTGAATGACGACATCGGTGTGCGTGCGTCGTACGCAATCAGTCAGACACGGCTATCAAACATCAGAGTCGAATGGTACATCATCGTGCGTGTCGCCGTACACGTACAGTACAATACAACAACAATGCGTCTTAATGGCACGTTCATTTCAACGTCACTCACACACCTCCACGCTGCAGTTACGTCGCACCATTGTCAAACTCGGCGTACAGCAAAGGGAATAGTGGGCGGCAAAAAAAACCAAACAAAAACATTTCACATTTCACCCTCGCCATGTATGATGTGCAAAAAAACAAACCCGCAAACGGCCGTCGTTACGGTGACACAAAAGTCGCCGATCACACTGTCCCCCCCTCGCAGACGGGTCTCACACACACACACACACCAACAACACCAATGGGTCAAAAACCACGCCAACGAGGCGTGCCACCATTCCACGCCACGGCGACCAACCTCGTGGCCGTACCCCGCGCAACACGCTTTGACGCGCCCCCCCCACCCACAATCAAAATGCACACACACACATCACAGCCGTCCACACAAACAACAACAATTCCGCCCTTCCCGCAAAAGGCAAGTTGGTGGCCCTGAAAAGGGCCGTTTTGCCGCTCTCGCAACGGAGGAGCCTTCTCCATCCTTCCTTCCATTCCAGAGCCACCTCCTTACTTGGAGCTCGTGTACTTGGTCACCGCCTTCGTGCCCTCGCTCACGGCGTGCTTGGCCAGCTCGCCAGGCAGCAACAGCCGCACAGCGGTCTGGATCTCGCGGGACGTGATGGTCGAGCGCTTGTTGTAGTGCGCCAGGCGAGAAGCCTCGGCCGCAATGCGCTCGAAAATGTCGTTCACGAAGCTGTTCATGATGCTCATCGCCTTCGACGAGATGCCCGTGTCAGGGTGCACCTGCTTCAGCACCTTGTAGATGTAGATGGCATAGCTCTCCTTCCTCTTGCGCTTCTTCTTCTTGTCGCCCTTCGAAATGTTCTTCTGCGCCTTGCCAGCCTTCTTGGCGGCCTTCCCGCTAGTCTTGGGCGGCATCTCGAACCAACGTACGGCAGCAGCAACACCAGTAGCAAGCGCTCCGCTCTAGTCAGCGTCTCCCCACACAGTGGCACCCGCCGCCAGCCGCCGCCGCACCTTTACCAGCTCGCCCTGTTGCGGCCGCCGACCAATGGGGCGCGCGCGCAACCGGCCGCCGCACCCGAGCCCATAAAGCACCCCCACCCCGGCTGCGCCGGCACGCACTCCGCTGCTCGACTCGCTGCCGCTCGCACCGGTCGTTTTCGTTTCCGTTTCGTGTGCACCGTCGCTAGCCCATCGCCATGTCCGGACGCGGAAAGGGAGGCAAAGTCAAGGGCAAGTCAAAGTCCCGCTCAAGCAGGGCTGGGCTCCAGTTCCCGGTCGGCAGAATCCACCGCCTCCTGCGCAAGGGAAACTACGCAGAGCGCGTCGGCGCCGGGGCGCCCGTCTACCTCGCCGCCGTCATGGAGTACCTCGCGGCTGAGGTGCTCGAGCTGGCCGGAAACGCGGCCCGCGACAACAAGAAGACGCGCATCATCCCGCGCCACCTGCAGCTTGCCATCCGCAACGACGAGGAGCTCAACAAGCTCCTGTCGGGCGTCACCATCGCACAGGGTGGTGTCCTGCCCAACATCCAGGCCGTCCTGCTGCCAAAGAAGACCGAGAAGAAGGCCTAAAGGAGGCCAGGCAATCGCAGCGCCGCGTGCTCCCCTGCACGCAACGCGCTTTGCCGGCTCGGCTCGGCCCACAACAATCGGCCCTTTTCAGGGCCACCACACACACCTACGTCCAAAGCAAAATTTCAGTCGTCCTCGCCGCACCTTGTTTTGTTTTAACTTTGCACTGTCACAGCACAGCCGCCGCCGGCGCACGTCCGCCATCTTGTCGTCCACACAGCCCGTGTGGCCCAACACACACACATTTTGCACGGTCGCAGTCGCCTTCCAAACCGACAACGGCAGCAATAATGACCATTGTTAAAGGGAGGCGTGTCGACACACCGCCCTCCACTCCCGCGCGCAACGGCCGTCGACACGAACGAAACAGCTGATCCGGCCGCCTATGCCCACACGCCTTGCCTCGGAAACCCCAACGCCGCCGCAAACAAACACACAGAGACAAACCACGCAAGCAAATAATCACCGCCTCTCGCACAACAACACACAGCCCGCCATCTCCGTCGCGATCGATACAAAGACACACAAACGAAGCAGCTCCACACACAGCCAGCCACATGACACGTTTCCTTTCCTTCTCCCCTCCCAGTCACATCACGTCGCTCAAACGGAAAGAAAGAAAGAAAGAAACAAACAAACAAACAACACAGCGCACACACGCAGCAACAACAACACAGACTCTTTCGCACTTTTCAACTTCCGAACAGTGTGGTGGCCCTGAAAAGGGCCGTTTTCTAGTCTCTCCCACCCACAAGCACGGCCGCGGGAAGGCCAGCGCCCGCTGCGACGCAGCCTAACCGCCGAAACCGTACAGGGTGCGCCCCTGCCTCTTCAGGGCGTACACCACGTCCATGGCCGTCACAGTCTTGCGCTTGGCGTGCTCAGTGTACGTCACCGCGTCGCGGATCACGTTCTCCAGGAACACCTTCAGCACCCCGCGGGTCTCCTCGTAGATCAGACCAGAGATGCGCTTCACGCCGCCCCTGCGAGCCAGGCGGCGGATGGCGGGCTTCGTGATGCCCTGGATGTTGTCGCGCAACACCTTGCGGTGCCGCTTGGCGCCACCCTTGCCGAGCCCCTTTCCTCCCTTGCCGCGGCCTGTCATCCTTCCTTCCTCGGGCAAAGCAAAACGTGCACAAACAGCAGCTGCAGCGGCTGGCGAGTCGGCTACGGTCTGCGCCCAGCGCGCCCGCCGCCCCCCTATATAGACTCTGGCCCGCCCTCCCCCCACCACGCGCAACCGAGGGCATATAAGCGCAGCACGGAGGCGCGCGGGCCCGTTGTCAAGGCAGCACCGGACGCCGCGCCGCACCTAACCTCCACGCACGCCGCTCCGCTACCGCTACCGCTACCGCCATGGCCCGCACAAAGCAAACGGCCCGCAAGTCCACCGGCGGAAAGGCGCCGCGCAAACAGCTCGCCACCAAGGCGGCGAGGAAGAGCGCGCCCGCCACCGGAGGCGTCAAGAAGCCCCACCGCTACAGGCCGGGCACCGTCGCCCTGCGAGAAATCAGGCGCTACCAGAAGAGCACAGAGCTGCTCATCCGCAAGCTGCCATTCCAGCGCCTAGTGCGCGAGATCGCCCAGGACTTCAAGACCGACCTGCGCTTCCAGAGCTCCGCAGTCATGGCCCTGCAGGAGGCCAGCGAGGCCTACCTCGTCGGCCTCTTCGAAGACACCAACCTGTGCGCAATCCACGCCAAGCGCGTCACCATCATGCCCAAGGACATCCAGCTCGCGCGCCGCATCCGCGGCGAGCGCGCCTAAACCGCGCCGCGGCACCGCACCGCACAAACAAAAACGGCCCTTTTCAGGGCCACTAACATCTCTCCGTCGCGAGCAAACTTTGTCGGTCGCCTGCCTCTCGCCCCGCAACCCAAAAACAAAACAAAAAACCACCACTTCCCGTCCGTCCGCCACACCCGCTCACTCTGCCTGCCTGCTAGCAGCGCGCAACAATCACACATCATCCCTCCCCGGCGCTCAAAGCGCACAATACCCAACGGCCGACGTCACACCGCACGGGTGGCTGGCCGGCCGCCGCTTTCGTTTCGAAAACAAAAAAAACCCGCACTCCACTCCGACGGCCAACGGCCAGGCAGGCGCGCTCGCTCGCTCTACACGCCACCGAAATCCCCGCCGACTCCTTCCGCATCTCAACGTGCCCCCCGTTGCAAAACATCACACACACACACACACACAAAGGAACAAAACAAAACAAAGACCAGACACGACTCGACAAGACAGACATCCGAGAAGAACGAACGCAGGCAAGCCAACCAACGTATTCAAACAAAACAACGCGACAGAAAACCAACCGTCGGCCGCCGCCACAAACACGGCGACAATCAACCACGACAACAACAACACCGCTTACCGCTACCGCCGCCCACACCCGCCACCGACCCCCGCAATCCAACCACCACGGCACGCAAACAGCATCCCCACGGGCATACAGAAACGCCAGACAGACACCCACACCAAACGCAACACGACAATCAAAACCTTCCCCGACGTGCTTTGATGGCCCTGAGAAGGGCCGTTTTGGGCCGCGCGTCTCTTGCGCGCCACTAGACGACGACGGGGGGTGGGGACGACGGAGTCAAGCGCCAAACCCTTCCATTCCCATCTCTTTCTCCTCTACTCTACTTCTTCTTCTTGGGCGAAGCCTTCGCCTTAGACGGCGTCGTCGCCTTCTTCGGGCGCGGCGCCTTCGGCTTCTTCGTCGGAACCTTGGCGGCCTTCTTCGCCTTCGACGGCGACTTGGCCTTGGCCGGCTTGGCCGCAGCCGCCTTCTTCGCACCCGCGGGAGCGGCCGACGCCGCAGACGCCTTCTTGGCGGCGCCCGCCTTCCGACCGGTCGCCGCCTTCACGCCACCAGCCTTCTTTGCGCCGGCCGCACGGGCGCCCTTCTTCTCCTTGCTGGCCGGAGCGGCGCGCTTCTTCTTGGCACCGCCAGCACGAGCCTTGCCGCCCTCGGCCGCCCCCCCGCCGCCGGCGCCGGCAAGCTTGAACGAGCCGGACGCGCCCTTCCCCTTCGTCTGCACCAGCTCGCCCGCCACGACGGCCGACTTGAGGTACTTCTTGATAAACGGCGCCAGCTTCTCCGCGTCCAGCTTGTAGTGCGCGGCTATGTACTTCTTGATCGCCTGCAGCGACGACCCGCCGCGCTCCTTCAGACTCTTGATGGCGGCCGTCACCATCTCAGAGGTGCGCGGGTGCGCAGGCTTGGCGCGCGGCTTCTTCGCAGACGACGCAGACTTGGCCTTCTTCGTAGTGCCGGTGGCGGCGGGTGCCGCAGCAGTCTCGTTCGTAGCCGCCTGATCTGCCATTTCGACGACGCGCGTAACACACAGCGAGAGCGAGCGGGACGGCAGGCACGCAAGCACAGCACAGCAGCAGAGCAGAGAATCACAAGGCCCAGCCAGTGTCGCGGGCGGGCGCGGACGGGCCGAGAGAGCGGCCGCCACTCTGCGCGCCGCCGCGCCGCGCCTCCCGCGCTTGCTACCGCCCAACGTCCGACAGCCTGTGCGGAGCAGCCCCAAACCTGCGCCACAACCGCCCGCGCCTTTCAAACCACCGAGGATGGGGCTACACACAGCCACACCACAGTCGCCAACCAGTCGCCACGGCAGCGCCGCAAACCACGGCCAAACTGCAGCTACCGCGCGCTACAGCCTGGGTCGGCCCGCCGAGAATCGCCGCCCCCGCCCAAATGCCGCCCCCACAGCCCCAGCCGACGACCCGCCACAATGGCCAAACCTTCGGCAAAACTCCCACACCGTCGCCGCGGCAGCCCGGCCAGCGCGGCCGGCGCCACAGCCACACAAGCCGAGGCGTGCGGCGATGACGGCCGTGCAAACGCGCCTCCGCCGCCCCATCGCCTTCCGTCGCCCTCCCGCCGTTTCCCGATCGGCCCGCAGCCGTCGGGCCACATCGCGCGCCGTCCTCCTCCTCTCGCCCGCCAACATTCACAGCCGTTTCTCAACAATTGCCCGCCGCAAACGGACGCCGCCTGCGCAACAGGCGCCGCCGCCCCTCGCCGCTTCCGACCCAACCCCTCGACCGAGGCAAACCGCAATCCGAATCTACAGACCAACCCAATCTGCCGTCAAGCACACACGACAGCCGACCTTACACGTTACGCGTTACACATTACGTTTACACGTCTACGTTAGGTTAGGTTAGGTGGACGTGGGTTAGGTTAAGGGGACTTGGGTTAGGTTAAGCGTCAAACTTAGGTTAAGCATTCAAACACGTCAGGCGTCAGAGGTTAGGTTAGGTTAGGTTACACGTTAGGTTAAGGGGTCGGTGCTAGGTTAGAAGCGTCAAACGTAGGTTAGAAAAGCGTTCAAACGTGAGGCGTGAGCCGGACAGCTTACCTTACGTAGACGTTAGGGGCTCACAGGCTGAGCTCACCTCGCCACACCACAGGTTAGGTTCGGTTCGGTTCGGTTCGCTCGGCTCAGCGTAAAGCGCCGAGGTCAGGGTTACGTTCGTTCACCTTCGGGCGCCACACTTTCGGTTGAAAGGTCGCGACGGGACGGACGTCGGCAGGCACGCCGCAAACGAACAAAAAAAACGTACAGACGACGTCGGAAACCGCCGACAGACGGGGGAGCAGCACGACCACGACCAGACACCGAGCGCGAACGAGACACACGCGAACCACCCCCACCGGCCAAAGGGCACCACACAACAACCCAGAGCACCACGTGTCGACACCAGAGCAACCCGCCGCTCACGCGACATGGCTGGCACCGAAGGGCAACCGCCCGCAACTGCGCTTTCCGCGCCGGCCCGGATGCACGTCGTGCTACAACAACACCACTACCGTACACAGCCGCTGTTCACAACATCACTATCAATGGCGCGCCCGCGGCTCGCCGCCGTCGCAGTCGCAGCCCCAACGCCAGCACTTTTGCACCACCATTCACACGCACCGCAACACAGCTCGCCGACACAGCCGAACAAAACAAACACCACACAACAACAGCAACAACGCCGCCGCCTCTACTTGTGCCGGCGACCCACCCCGCCGATGGCGCACCTTTCGCCAGCCGGCAATCGACACACACGCACCCACCCACCGGGGCCCAGTGCAAAAAACAAAAAAAAACACACAAAAACAAAAAAATCAAACGACACGGGAAGCGCACACCGCCACTTCGCGCGCACGCCACCAACCAGTCGTCGTCTCAAAATAACAAACACAAACACAATAAACTAACAACTAGGGCAACACAAAACAAAAACGCCTCGCACGAACCGCCCACAAAAAGGACAAGCACACGCACAGCCTCTGCTGACGACCACGACGCAGCGGCACGCTGCTCCTGTCCCGCGCCCCGCGCCCCACTCGATTCACAACTCACGCGACACCGTCAACGACGGGCTCGCTTCCCGCAACCTACCACCTTTCCGCCACGACGCACAGCCCCAGCCCCACCCGACGACGCCCGTGGCAACGACTGCACTTTCACCACCGCCTCCCCCTTCCCCCCCAAAACAACACACACACACACACACACAGCCAGCCAAAAACGCACTCGCGACCCACACATGCACGTGCATCGGCACACGCCAACCAGTCAACGTCGACAACCACACGCAAGGCTCGAAACGAAACCGGCGTCCTTCCACGTTGCCATCAAGCTACGCGACACAAGACACAAGGAACCAACACAACAGCCGGCCCCACTAATTCCCACTCTCACGCCGCAAAAAGCACACCGAAACCGCCAAACGCACGCACATTCCCCTTCGCACCGACACCACCGACCGGCTCGCTACCACACACCTCTCGGCAGCCGTTTCACGCCAATTCGCCACACCGCCCACACAGTCGACAAGCGCCCGCCCTGTACGGCACACGCAACGACGCAGCGCAGCAAAGGGCGCCCGCAACACATACCTCTCCGCCGCCCGACGCGCCAACCGCCACACCACACCGCCAGCCACTCGCAAATTGTGCACTGCCACCAGCCACACGTCCAACACGCCGCGCCGCCTCCGGCCACCCGCCAGGGGGCGCTCACGTCCGCGACAACAGCGCGGCCCGCCGGGCCGGGCCGAACCGAACCGAGCCGCCGCTGCTCTGCACTCGGCACGGCCACACCCTGCTGCAGACCGGGCTCGTCCCTCTGTACGCGTCTGCCTGCGCATCAACACAACACGACCTTTTTTTTTTTTTCTCTCTCTACCGCCATCCCTCCTTCTCGCGTTTTACTCGTTGTTGCAGCAGCGGCGCACACCTACACATCCACAGCCCCAGCCGAGCCGGCCTCACCTCAGGGCCCGCCGCCAGCGTCTCCTCCTCGGGCACAGGTGCGGTGCTGTGGCCGCCCATCCAACCGCATTGCTGGCCGTCCAGCCACCAGGCGTTCCCACTGCCGCGAGCCACGCCGCGCACCGACCCTGCTGCAGAAAACGAAGCATAGCCAGAGACCGACCGATACACAAAGCAAGCCGTCGCCTCGCCTCTGTCCTTCCTGCCTTCCTTCCGCCCCCGCCCTTCTCACACCACCGCCTCTCCACTTTCGCCCACCCCCCCCTCCTTTTCTTTTTTTTTTTTTTTGTTTCTTTCTTTCTTTCTTTCTCTCCTTCCCGCCATGGCGGTTACGGCAACCGCCTGCAGCGGCAGATTTTTTGCGCCCACACGCCTACTCCTACCACCATTAACCTTGCCCTGCCCTGCCCATCAACGTCGCAGTCGAACCGACGCGTGCCAACACACTGCCC
Source organism: Schistocerca serialis cubense (assembly GCF_023864345.2). Lineage (NCBI taxonomy): Eukaryota > Metazoa > Arthropoda > Insecta > Orthoptera > Acrididae > Schistocerca > Schistocerca serialis. Next base: position 27,365 of record NW_026047979.1, read on the forward strand.
ACGTTCCTTTCTCTTTTCGGCCTACGCCCATTACGCGCCGCCGCCACAGCACCTTCCCTTCCCACAACACACCGACGTCATCACACGCACCCAAAACAGGGGCCACGACCGTGTTCCTCGCCCACTCCCATCCCGCACGGTACGCACATTCCCAACTACTACCGCGCACCCTCCCTTTCCAATCTGTGTGTCTCTGTGTCTGTGTCCTGTCCGCGCGTGACGCCTCTCAACATCCGCCGTCCCCCGTCCCGTTTTCGCCCCCATGCCGTCGTCGCGCCGCCTCCTCCCCGTCCACCGCCGCCCCTGTCCGCCCCGCACCACACCATACACCGCTGCTTGTCCCGGCCGTTGCCACCAAAGGCGCCGACCGCAAACGCGCCACGCCGCAGCCCCCGTGCGTCTCGCGCTCGCTTGCATCTCCGTGCCGACGCTGCCTCTCTTCCCACTCGCACTCGACCTCGACAACACAGTCTTTGGCTCCGCCACTGCGTGTTCCGGTGGTACGCACGCTGCAACACGTATGTATTCATTACCAGAGCGATGGCGAGGCATGACAGCATCTCTGTCTGACCAGAGAGTTCTTTATCGCTGCTAGTCGGCGCTTGGACCGCGCCAGACGACAGTAGTGGCACGCACCGGGTCGCCAGGAACAGTTGTTATATATATTGTAGCGCGAGTCGGGAGAGGTAGTAGTCGGTCGACAGTAGTAGCGGGTCGACGGTTGTACTGAGCGGGCGTCGGCGGCGTGCTCTGCTCGTCTCGCGACTCTGGTCACGGTTCGGGACGATGTATAGTATATTGTGTTATAATCAAAAGGTGGTGTGACGCTGCATTGCGCAAATCTGATAACGTATGTTCATTGTACTTCTTTTGTTCAACAACAAAAGCCCCACTATTACTTTTTTTCTAAAGTAACTTTTGTCTCTTAACGAAAAACATTCACTTTTTAAAGACTACTTCCTATGGCATTTCCCTCCAAGGAGTGCAATTAATTACCAGCCAGCACTCATTCATTGCACACAGCTGTGTAAGGGGTATCTACAATTGAGGAGCGGATATAAATGCAATTTTTTGTTTTTTTTTTTTTTTGTGTGTGTGTGTTGTAACCTCCCAGCAAAATTTAAAATAATGGACAATGTTATTTACGGATGCTAATGGACATTGCGCTAATTGTAACCTCGCCCACAATGAGAGGTATTGAAAATGGCAACAAAAATGTGAAATTCGCAATCTGACTCAAATATAAAGTCTTCACACAACATTTACAAACGTCCGTTCAGTGACAAGAAACTTCAATTAAACCGAAATATCGGTCTTTGGCCCTGTGCAAAACAATCAGAATTAAAGTCTTACCTCCGAATAAATGGATGTCACATTTCTGCTCTGGTTGTTGCGCAGCGCTTGGAGGAACTGCATTTGCAAATAATAATATTCTCTTTTTTTGTGATTTTAGTGACATTTTTCTTCAAAGCAGTGGAATGAAATGTGAAGTGCAACGAACTCTTTAGTTCAATAACAAATTAAATGTTTGAAAAATGCTTTTGAAATAAAAATTATTATTGGGGAACTTGTTGGAGAATAATTACACTTTTTCATTATCTAATGATTATATT
>NW_026047980.1:0-28828 GCF_023864345.2 Schistocerca serialis cubense
TTGGAGGGAAATGCCATAGGAAGTAGTCTTTAAAAAGTGAATGTTTTTCGTTAAGAGACAAAAGTTACTTTAGAAAAAAAGTAATAGTGGGGCTTTTGTTGTTGAACAAAAGAAGTACAATGAACATACGTTATCAGATTTGCGCAATGCAGCGTCACACCACCTTTTGATTATAACACAATATACTATACATCGTCCCGAACCGTGACCAGAGTCGCGAGACGAGCAGAGCACGCCGCCGACGCCCGCTCAGTACAACCGTCGACCCGCTACTACTGTCGACCGACTACTACCTCTCCCGACTCGCGCTACAATATATATAACAACTGTTCCTGGCGACCCGGTGCGTGCCACTACTGTCCGTCTGGCGCGGTCCAAGCGCCGACTAGCAGCGATAAAGAACTCTCTGGTCAGACAGAGATGCTGTCATGCCTCGCCATCGCTCTGGTAATGAATACATACGTGTTGCAGCGTGCGTACCACCGGAACACGCAGTGGCGGAGCCAAAGACTGTGTTGTCGAGGTCGAGTGCGAGTGGGAAGAGAGGCAGCGTCGGCACGGAGATGCAAGCGAGCGCGAGACGCACGGGGGCTGCGGCGTGGCGCGTTTGCGGTCGGCGCCTTTGGTGGCAACGGCCGGGACAAGCAGCGGTGTATGGTGTGGTGCGGGGCGGACAGGGGCGGCGGTGGACGGGGAGGAGGCGGCGCGACGACGGCATGGGGGCGAAAACGGGACGGGGGACGGCGGATGTTGAGAGGCGTCACGCGCGGACAGGACACAGACACAGAGACACACAGATTGGAAAGGGAGGGTGCGCGGTAGTAGTTGGGAATGTGCGTACCGTGCGGGATGGGAGTGGGCGAGGAACACGGTCGTGGCCCCTGTTTTGGGTGCGTGTGATGACGTCGGTGTGTTGTGGGAAGGGAAGGTGCTGTGGCGGCGGCGCGTAATGGGCGTAGGCCGAAAAGAGAAAGGAACGTGGGCAGTGTGTTGGCACGCGTCGGTTCGACTGCGACGTTGATGGCAGGGCAGGGCAAGGTTAATGGTGGTAGGAGTAGGCGTGTGGGCGCAAAAAATCTGCCGCTGCAGGCGGTGCCGTAACCGCCATGGCGGGAAGGAGAGAAAGAAAGAAAGAAAGAAACAAAAAAAAAAAAAAAGAAAAGGAGGGGGGGGTGGGCGAAAGTGGAGAGGCGGTGGTGTGAGAAGGGCGGGGGCGGAAGGAAGGCAGGAAGGACAAGAGGCGAGGCGACGGCTTGCTTTGTGTATCGGTCGGTCTCTGGCTATGCTTCGTTTTCTGCAGCAGGGTCGGTGCGCGGCGTGGCTCGCGGCAGTGGGAACGCCTGGTGGCTGGACGGCCAGCAATGCGGTTGGAATGGGCGGCCACAGCACCGCACCTGTGCCCGAGGAGGAGACGCTGGCGGCGGGCCCTGAGGTGAGGCCGGCTCGGCTGGGGCTGTGGATGTGTAGGTGTGCGCCGCTGCTGCAACAACGAGTAAAACGCGAGAAGGAGGGATGGCGGTAGAGAGAGAAAAAAAAAAAAGGTCGTGTTGTGTTGATGCGCAGGCAGACGCGTACAGAGGGACGAGCCCGGTCTGCAGCAGGGTGTGGCCGTGCCGAGTGCAGAGCAGCGGCGGCTCGGTTCGGTTCGGCCCGGCCCGGCGGGCCGCGCTGTTGTCGCGGACGTGAGCGCCCCCCTGGCGGGTGGCCGGAGGCGGCGCGGCGTGTTGGACGTGTGGCTGGTGGCAGTGCACAATTTGCGAGTGGCTGGCGGTGTGGTGTGGCGGTTGGCGCGTCGGGCGGCGGAGAGGTATGTGTTGCGGGCGCCCTTTGCTGCGCTGCGTCGTTTGCGTGTGCCGTACAGGGCGGGCGCTTGTCGACTGTGTGGGCGGTGTGGCGAATTGGCGTGAAACGGCTGCCGAGAGGTGTGTGGTAGCGAGCCGGTCGGTGGTGTCGGTGCGAAGGGGAATGTGCGTGCGTTTGGCGGTTTCGGTGTGCTTTTTGCGGCGTGAGAGTGGGAATTAGTGGGGCCGGCTGTTGTGTTGGTTCCTTGTGTCTTGTGTCGCGTAGCTTGATGGCAACGTGGAAGGACGCCGGTTTCGTTTCGAGCCTTGCGTGTGGTTGTCGACGTTGACTGGTTGGCGTGTGCCGATGCACGTGCATGTGTGGGTCGCGAGTGCGTTTTTGGCTGGCTGTGTGTGTGTGTGTGTGTGTTGTTTTGGGGGGGAAGGGGGAGGCGGTGGTGAAAGTGCAGTCGTTGCCACGGGCGTCGTCGGGTGGGGCTGGGGCTGTGCGTCGTGGCGGAAAGGTGGTAGGTTGCGGGAAGCGAGCCCGTCGTTGACGGTGTCGCGTGAGTTGTGAATCGAGTGGGGCGCGGGGCGCGGGACAGGAGCAGCGTGCCGCTGCGTCGTGGTCGTCAGCAGAGGCTGTGCGTGTGCTTGTCCTTTTTGTGGGCGGTTCGTGCGAGGCGTTTTTGTTTTGTGTTGCCCTAGTTGTTAGTTTATTGTGTTTGTGTTTGTTATTTTGAGACGACGACTGGTTGGTGGCGTGCGCGCGAAGTGGCGGTGTGCGCTTCCCGTGTCGTTTGATTTTTTTGTTTTTGTGTGTTTTTTTTTTGTTTTTTGCACTGGGCCCCGGTGGGTGGGTGCGTGTGTGTCGATTGCCGGCTGGCGAAAGGTGCGCCATCGGCGGGGTGGGTCGCCGGCACAAGTAGAGGCGGCGGCGTTGTTGCTGTTGTTGTGTGGTGTTTGTTTTGTTCGGCTGTGTCGGCGAGCTGTGTTGCGGTGCGTGTGAATGGTGGTGCAAAAGTGCTGGCGTTGGGGCTGCGACTGCGACGGCGGCGAGCCGCGGGCGCGCCATTGATAGTGATGTTGTGAACAGCGGCTGTGTACGGTAGTGGTGTTGTTGTAGCACGACGTGCATCCGGGCCGGCGCGGAAAGCGCAGTTGCGGGCGGTTGCCCTTCGGTGCCAGCCATGTCGCGTGAGCGGCGGGTTGCTCTGGTGTCGACACGTGGTGCTCTGGGTTGTTGTGTGGTGCCCTTTGGCCGGTGGGGGTGGTTCGCGTGTGTCTCGTTCGCGCTCGGTGTCTGGTCGTGGTCGTGCTGCTCCCCCGTCTGTCGGCGGTTTCCGACGTCGTCTGTACGTTTTTTTTGTTCGTTTGCGGCGTGCCTGCCGACGTCCGTCCCGTCGCGACCTTTCAACCGAAAGTGTGGCGCCCGAAGGTGAACGAACGTAACCCTGACCTCGGCGCTTTACGCTGAGCCGAGCGAACCGAACCGAACCGAACCTAACCTGTGGTGTGGCGAGGTGAGCTCAGGCCTGTGAGCCCCTAACGTCTACGTAAGGTAAGCTGTCCGGCTCACGCCTCACGTTTGAACGCTTTTCTAACCTACGTTTGACGCTTCTTAACCTAGCACCGACCCCTTAACCTAACGTGTAACCTAACCTAACCTAACCTCTGACGCCTGACGTGTTTGAATGCTTAACCTAAGTTTGACGCTTAACCTAACCCAAGTCCCCTTAACCTAACCCACGTCCACCTAACCTAACCTAACGTAGACGTGTAAACGTAATGTGTAACGCGTAACGTGTAAGGTCGGCTGTCGTGTGTGCTTGACGGCAGATTGGGTTGGTCTGTAGATTCGGATTGCGGTTTGCCTCGGTCGAGGGGTTGGGTCGGAAGCGGCGAGGGGCGGCGGCGCCTGTTGCGCAGGCGGCGTCCGTTTGCGGCGGGCAATTGTTGAGAAACGGCTGTGAATGTTGGCGGGCGAGAGGAGGAGGACGGCGCGCGATGTGGCCCGACGGCTGCGGGCCGATCGGGAAACGGCGGGAGGGCGACGGAAGGCGATGGGGCGGCGGAGGCGCGTTTGCACGGCCGTCATCGCCGCACGCCTCGGCTTGTGTGGCTGTGGCGCCGGCCGCGCTGGCCGGGCTGCCGCGGCGACGGTGTGGGAGTTTTGCCGAAGGTTTGGCCATTGTGGCGGGTCGTCGGCTGGGGCTGTGGGGGCGGCATTTGGGCGGGGGCGGCGATTCTCGGCGGGCCGACCCAGGCTGTAGCGCGCGGTAGCTGCAGTTTGGCCGTGGTTTTGCGGCGCTGCCGTGGCGACTGGTTGGCGACTGTGGTGTGGCTGTGTGTAGCCCCATCCTCGGTGGTTTGAAAGGCGCGGGCGGTTGTGGCGCAGGTTTGGGGCTGCTCCGCACAGGCTGTCGGACGTTGGGCGGTAGCAAGCGCGGGAGGCGCGGCGCGGCGGCGCGCAGAGTGGCGGCCGCTCTCTCGGCCGTCCGCGCCCGCCCGCGACACTGGCTGGGCCTTGTGATTCTCTGCTCTGCTGCTGTGCTGTGCTTGCGTGCCTGCCGTCCCGCTCGCTCTCGCTGTGTGTTACGCGCGTCGTCGAAATGGCAGATCAGGCGGCTACGAACGAGACTGCTGCGGCACCCGCCGCCACCGGCACTACGAAGAAGGCCAAGTCTGCGTCGTCTGCGAAGAAGCCGCGCGCCAAGCCTGCGCACCCGCGCACCTCTGAGATGGTGACGGCCCGCCATCAAGAGTCTGAAGGAGCGCGGCGGGTCGTCGCTGCAGGCGATCAAGAAGTACATAGCCGCGCACTACAAGCTGGACGCGGAGAAGCTGGCGCCGTTTATCAAGAAGTACCTCAAGTCGGCCGTCGTGGCGGGCGAGCTGGTGCAGACGAAGGGGAAGGCGCGTCCGGCTCGTTCAAGCTTGCCGGCGCCGGCGGCGGGGGGGGCGGCCGAGGGCGGCAAGGCTCGTGCTGGCGGTGCCAAGAAGAAGCGCGCCGCTCCGGCCAGCAAGGAGAAGAAGGGCGCCCGTGCGGCCGGCGCAAAGAAGGCTGGTGGCGTGAAGGCGGCGACCGGTCGGAAGGCGGGCGCCGCCAAGAAGGCGTCTGCGGCGTCGGCCGCTCCCGCGGGTGCGAAGAAGGCGGCTGCGGCCAAGCCGGCCAAGGCCAAGTCGCCGTCGAAGGCGAAGAAGGCCGCCAAGGTTCCGACGAAGAAGCCGAAGGCGCCGCGCCCGAAGAAGGCGACGACGCCGTCTAAGGCGAAGGCTTCGCCCAAGAAGAAGAAGTAGAGTAGAGGAGAAAGAGATGGGAATGGAAGGGTTTGGCGCTTGACTCCGTCGTCCCCACCCCCCGTCGTCGTCTAGTGGCGCGCAAGAGACGCGCGGCCCAAAACGGCCCTTCTCAGGGCCATCAAAGCACGTCGGGGGAAGGTTTTGATTGTCGTGTTGCGTTTGGTGTGGGTGTCTGTCTGGCGTTTCTGTATGCCCGTGGGGATGCTGTTTGCGTGCCGTGGTGGTTGGATTGCGGGGGTCGGTGGCGGGTGTGGGCGGCGGTAGCGGTAAGCGGTGTTGTTGTTGTCGTGGTTGATTGTCGCCGTGTTTGTGGCGGCGGCCGACGGTTGGTTTTCTGTCGCGTTGTTTTGTTTGAATACGTTGGTTGGCTTGCCTGCGTTCGTTCTTCTCGGATGTCTGTCTTGTCGAGTCGTGTCTGGTCTTTGTTTTGTTTTGTTCCTTTGTGTGTGTGTGTGTGTGTGATGTTTTGCAACGGGGGGCACGTTGAGATGCGGAAGGAGTCGGCGGGGATTTCGGTGGCGTGTAGAGCGAGCGAGCGCGCCTGCCTGGCCGTTGGCCGTCGGAGTGGAGTGCGGGTTTTTTTTGTTTTCGAAACGAAAGCGGCGGCCGGCCAGCCACCCGTGCGGTGTGACGTCGGCCGTTGGGTATTGTGCGCTTTGAGCGCCGGGGAGGGATGATGTGTGATTGTTGCGCGCTGCTAGCAGGCAGGCAGAGTGAGCGGGTGTGGCGGACGGACGGGAAGTGGTGGTTTTTTGTTTTGTTTTTGGGTTGCGGGGCGAGAGGCAGGCGACCGACAAAGTTTGCTCGCGACGGAGAGATGTTAGTGGCCCTGAAAAGGGCCGTTTTTGTTTGTGCGGTGCGGTGCCGCGGCGCGGTTTAGGCGCGCTCGCCGCGGATGCGGCGCGCGAGCTGGATGTCCTTGGGCATGATGGTGACGCGCTTGGCGTGGATTGCGCACAGGTTGGTGTCTTCGAAGAGGCCGACGAGGTAGGCCTCGCTGGCCTCCTGCAGGGCCATGACTGCGGAGCTCTGGAAGCGCAGGTCGGTCTTGAAGTCCTGGGCGATCTCGCGCACTAGGCGCTGGAATGGCAGCTTGCGGATGAGCAGCTCTGTGCTCTTCTGGTAGCGCCTGATTTCTCGCAGGGCGACGGTGCCCGGCCTGTAGCGGTGGGGCTTCTTGACGCCTCCGGTGGCGGGCGCGCTCTTCCTCGCCGCCTTGGTGGCGAGCTGTTTGCGCGGCGCCTTTCCGCCGGTGGACTTGCGGGCCGTTTGCTTTGTGCGGGCCATGGCGGTAGCGGTAGCGGTAGCGGAGCGGCGTGCGTGGAGGTTAGGTGCGGCGCGGCGTCCGGTGCTGCCTTGACAACGGGCCCGCGCGCCTCCGTGCTGCGCTTATATGCCCTCGGTTGCGCGTGGTGGGGGGAGGGCGGGCCAGAGTCTATATAGGGGGGCGGCGGGCGCGCTGGGCGCAGACCGTAGCCGACTCGCCAGCCGCTGCAGCTGCTGTTTGTGCACGTTTTGCTTTGCCCGAGGAAGGAAGGATGACAGGCCGCGGCAAGGGAGGAAAGGGGCTCGGCAAGGGTGGCGCCAAGCGGCACCGCAAGGTGTTGCGCGACAACATCCAGGGCATCACGAAGCCCGCCATCCGCCGCCTGGCTCGCAGGGGCGGCGTGAAGCGCATCTCTGGTCTGATCTACGAGGAGACCCGCGGGGTGCTGAAGGTGTTCCTGGAGAACGTGATCCGCGACGCGGTGACGTACACTGAGCACGCCAAGCGCAAGACTGTGACGGCCATGGACGTGGTGTACGCCCTGAAGAGGCAGGGGCGCACCCTGTACGGTTTCGGCGGTTAGGCTGCGTCGCAGCGGGCGCTGGCCTTCCCGCGGCCGTGCTTGTGGGTGGGAGAGACTAGAAAACGGCCCTTTTCAGGGCCACCACACTGTTCGGAAGTTGAAAAGTGCGAAAGAGTCTGTGTTGTTGTTGCTGCGTGTGTGCGCTGTGTTGTTTGTTTGTTTGTTTCTTTCTTTCTTTCTTTCCGTTTGAGCGACGTGATGTGACTGGGAGGGGAGAAGGAAAGGAAACGTGTCATGTGGCTGGCTGTGTGTGGAGCTGCTTCGTTTGTGTGTCTTTGTATCGATCGCGACGGAGATGGCGGGCTGTGTGTTGTTGTGCGAGAGGCGGTGATTATTTGCTTGCGTGGTTTGTCTCTGTGTGTTTGTTTGCGGCGGCGTTGGGGTTTCCGAGGCAAGGCGTGTGGGCATAGGCGGCCGGATCAGCTGTTTCGTTCGTGTCGACGGCCGTTGCGCGCGGGAGTGGAGGGCGGTGTGTCGACACGCCTCCCTTTAACAATGGTCATTATTGCTGCCGTTGTCGGTTTGGAAGGCGACTGCGACCGTGCAAAATGTGTGTGTGTTGGGCCACACGGGCTGTGTGGACGACAAGATGGCGGACGTGCGCCGGCGGCGGCTGTGCTGTGACAGTGCAAAGTTAAAACAAAACAAGGTGCGGCGAGGACGACTGAAATTTTGCTTTGGACGTAGGTGTGTGTGGTGGCCCTGAAAAGGGCCGATTGTTGTGGGCCGAGCCGAGCCGGCAAAGCGCGTTGCGTGCAGGGGAGCACGCGGCGCTGCGATTGCCTGGCCTCCTTTAGGCCTTCTTCTCGGTCTTCTTTGGCAGCAGGACGGCCTGGATGTTGGGCAGGACACCACCCTGTGCGATGGTGACGCCCGACAGGAGCTTGTTGAGCTCCTCGTCGTTGCGGATGGCAAGCTGCAGGTGGCGCGGGATGATGCGCGTCTTCTTGTTGTCGCGGGCCGCGTTTCCGGCCAGCTCGAGCACCTCAGCCGCGAGGTACTCCATGACGGCGGCGAGGTAGACGGGCGCCCCGGCGCCGACGCGCTCTGCGTAGTTTCCCTTGCGCAGGAGGCGGTGGATTCTGCCGACCGGGAACTGGAGCCCAGCCCTGCTTGAGCGGGACTTTGACTTGCCCTTGACTTTGCCTCCCTTTCCGCGTCCGGACATGGCGATGGGCTAGCGACGGTGCACACGAAACGGAAACGAAAACGACCGGTGCGAGCGGCAGCGAGTCGAGCAGCGGAGTGCGTGCCGGCGCAGCCGGGGTGGGGGTGCTTTATGGGCTCGGGTGCGGCGGCCGGTTGCGCGCGCGCCCCATTGGTCGGCGGCCGCAACAGGGCGAGCTGGTAAAGGTGCGGCGGCGGCTGGCGGCGGGTGCCACTGTGTGGGGAGACGCTGACTAGAGCGGAGCGCTTGCTACTGGTGTTGCTGCTGCCGTACGTTGGTTCGAGATGCCGCCCAAGACTAGCGGGAAGGCCGCCAAGAAGGCTGGCAAGGCGCAGAAGAACATTTCGAAGGGCGACAAGAAGAAGAAGCGCAAGAGGAAGGAGAGCTATGCCATCTACATCTACAAGGTGCTGAAGCAGGTGCACCCTGACACGGGCATCTCGTCGAAGGCGATGAGCATCATGAACAGCTTCGTGAACGACATTTTCGAGCGCATTGCGGCCGAGGCTTCTCGCCTGGCGCACTACAACAAGCGCTCGACCATCACGTCCCGCGAGATCCAGACCGCTGTGCGGCTGTTGCTGCCTGGCGAGCTGGCCAAGCACGCCGTGAGCGAGGGCACGAAGGCGGTGACCAAGTACACGAGCTCCAAGTAAGGAGGTGGCTCTGGAATGGAAGGAAGGATGGAGAAGGCTCCTCCGTTGCGAGAGCGGCAAAACGGCCCTTTTCAGGGCCACCAACTTGCCTTTTGCGGGAAGGGCGGAATTGTTGTTGTTTGTGTGGACGGCTGTGATGTGTGTGTGTGCATTTTGATTGTGGGTGGGGGGGCGCGTCAAAGCGTGTTGCGCGGGGTACGGCCACGAGGTTGGTCGCCGTGGCGTGGAATGGTGGCACGCCTCGTTGGCGTGGTTTTTGACCCATTGGTGTTGTTGGTGTGTGTGTGTGTGTGAGACCCGTCTGCGAGGGGGGGACAGTGTGATCGGCGACTTTTGTGTCACCGTAACGACGGCCGTTTGCGGGTTTGTTTTTTTGCACATCATACATGGCGAGGGTGAAATGTGAAATGTTTTTGTTTGGTTTTTTTTGCCGCCCACTATTCCCTTTGCTGTACGCCGAGTTTGACAATGGTGCGACGTAACTGCAGCGTGGAGGTGTGTGAGTGACGTTGAAATGAACGTGCCATTAAGACGCATTGTTGTTGTATTGTACTGTACGTGTACGGCGACACGCACGATGATGTACCATTCGACTCTGATGTTTGATAGCCGTGTCTGACTGATTGCGTACGACGCACGCACACCGATGTCGTCATTCAAGATGCACGCTAGACGACGACGGCGGCGGCGGCGGTCGTTTGTTTGGCGAATGTCTGTACACGTGTTTGTCTGTGTCCATCCGGTATGTATTTGTTTGTTTGAAAGTGTTTTGTGTGTCGGTGACGTGGTCCGATCCGTCGCCCCCTGAGTAACTGTCGATCGGCGCGATAGACCGGCGTCACGCAACTGAACCGAAGTCTTGGGCACACCCGTCATACTGTTGTACACCGTCGCGCTGAGAACGGTAACGAAAGGTTGACTTTGATCGGTCGAATGTCTGGGCAGAACGTGAGGAATGAGGCGAGAGTGCAAGGAGGGGGGGGGGCAAAAGAGAGAGGAAGGGAAAAAGGGGAGAAACGCATTCGTAGAGCAACGGAACGTTCCCGTGTCGGAGGCGTATTGGAGCCGCACTGAAATGCGTTTAACGGCGGCGCGGCTGCAAGTGTCTGCCGTGGTGAACGTTACCTTTGACGGCTGCATTGGGCTTTGCCTTTGCTTTTGCTTTTGCTTTCGCTTTCGCGTTCGCTTTCGCTTTCCCGGATGTACGTAACGTTTGTTGATATGGTTCTGAGGAAGAGTGTATGACAGTGCCGTGCCGTCCATGTTCGTGTGCCCTCCCATTGTGTGTATGCTATTGTCTGTGTACTTGAATGATGTATGTAGGTGTTAGTGGACATGTTTTACCAGTGGGGGGAAATGGATCGTCGATAGTTGCCGTCACTCTGTCACGGTCGAGATGACGCACCCTCCGTACAGAAAGGTGTCGAGAAAGTGAGTGAGTGTGTGCGTCCGTGAATTGGCAGTGTTTGGAGGTGGGCGTGCCCTGGATGTGGCCCGGAAAAGGCTGTTCGTTAGGCGGTAGTGTTGTGTGGACAGGGGAGGGGCATGCGTAACGCTGCTGGCATGGCATTTCGGGAGATGGGAGGGGGCAAACGAGGAAACGAGGAGCGGCGGCCAAAGACGGGACGGGGAGGGGCGCGGTGTGGGTGGCTTGCGCCTGTGCTCGGCGTTGTGGTTTGTGCAAAAGAGGAGGAGAAAAACAATGTGAGTTGCCAGGGAGGGGAGCGGTGTTGTGTTGTGGTTGTCGTGGTGTAGCCGCAGACGCGGCTGTCAGTGAACGTGGCGAGACGGACGGATGCGCGGAGGGGCGGGGGCGGCGCATTTCGCCGGTGCCGTGCCGTGCCGTGCCGTGCCGTGCCGTGCCATGCCTGAAAGCCGCGTGGTCGCTGTGTTGTTGGTGGCGTGGGGGCGAGGAGAGTACCGTACGGGTGTGCTTGTGCGCCGGAAATGGCACACTGCGCCCGCCCGTCTTGGAGGCTGATGGCTGTGGTGTGGAAATGGGGCGCGGTGATGTTGAAGCAGTTGAAGAACAGAAAAGAAACCAAGAAAACGGAAGGCGTGATGCGGCGGTGGTGGTGAGAGCGGGAAAAACAAAACAAAAAAAAAAAAAACAACAAAAAAAAAGAAGGAAAAACAACAAGAAACAAAAAAGAAAACAAAAAGTCTATCAATATTAAAATGTAAATGGAAATGGAAATGGACCCAGGTATAACCTCCCTGCACAAATAGCAGAGAGTCCGATGATAATAAAAATGTGCCAGAATGTTAACGTCCCTACAAAACAAACCCAACGGTAATATTAATGAAAGAGTGAACCGTATGTAACATTGCAACAGACATAATGAAACCTGATAAATTGTATAAGGGCAGCAGCGTTGACCTTTGGCCCTGTATTCAGAATAAAAAGAGCCAAAGATCGTTACCCCAATGAAAAAGACACTGAAACACGTATGTAACATAGTAGCGATGGCGAGACGTTGTAGCATCTGTGACCAGAGAGTTTGCGCTGGACTGCGCGAGTGTTGCGAGCGGTTCTCAGTCAGTCAGTCTGTCTGTCAGTAGTCGTTGCGAGTCCGTAGCTCTGTGTAGTTGAGGGCTGTACTCTGTCAGTAGTCGTCGCGTGCAGTACGCTAATAGTCGTCATGCAGAGCGGTCGGTCAGTAGTAGCAGCCGAGTGCGGTTGTGTGATGTAGGTGGTCGGCAACACTGGTCAAGATGGTGAATAAGGTATACTGTTAATTAATATAATCATTAGATAATGAAAAAGTGTAATTATTCTCCAACAAGTTCCCCAATAATAATTTTTATTTCAAAAGCATTTTTCAAACATTTAATTTGTTATTGAACTAAAGAGTTCGTTGCACTTCACATTTCATTCCACTGCTTTGAAGAAAAATGTCACTAAAATCACAAAAAAAGAGAATATTATTATTTGCAAATGCAGTTCCTCCAAGCGCTGCGCAACAACCAGAGCAGAAATGTGACATCCATTTATTCGGAGGTAAGACTTTAATTCTGATTGTTTTGCACAGGGCCAAAGACCGATATTTCGGTTTAATTGAAGTTTCTTGTCACTGAACGGACGTTTGTAAATGTTGTGTGAAGACTTTATATTTGAGTCAGATTGCGAATTTCACATTTTTGTTGCCATTTTCAATACCTCTCATTGTGGGCGAGGTTACAATTAGCGCAATGTCCATTAGCATCCGTAAATAACATTGTCCATTATTTTAAATTTTGCTGGGAGGTTACAACACACACACACAAAAAAAAAAAAAAACAAAAAATTGCATTTATATCCGCTCCTCAATTGTAGATACCCCTTACACAGCTGTGTGCAATGAATGAGTGCTGGCTGGTAATTAATTGCACTCCTTGGAGGGAAATGCCATAGGAAGTAGTCTTTAAAAAGTGAATGTTTTTCGTTAAGAGACAAAAGTTACTTTAGAAAAAAAGTAATAGTGGGGCTTTTGTTGTTGAACAAAAGAAGTACAATGAACATACGTTATCAGATTTGCGCAATGCAGCGTCACACCACCTTTTGATTATAACACAATATACTATACATCGTCCCGAACCGTGACCAGAGTCGCGAGACGAGCAGAGCACGCCGCCGACGCCCGCTCAGTACAACCGTCGACCCGCTACTACTGTCGACCGACTACTACCTCTCCCGACTCGCGCTACAATATATATAACAACTGTTCCTGGCGACCCGGTGCGTGCCACTACTGTCGTCTGGCGCGGTCCAAGCGCCGACTAGCAGCGATAAAGAACTCTCTGGTCAGACAGAGATGCTGTCATGCCTCGCCATCGCTCTGGTAATGAATACATACGTGTTGCAGCGTGCGTACCACCGGAACACGCAGTGGCGGAGCCAAAGACTGTGTTGTCGAGGTCGAGTGCGAGTGGGAAGAGAGGCAGCGTCGGCACGGAGATGCAAGCGAGCGCGAGACGCACGGGGGCTGCGGCGTGGCGCGTTTGCGGTCGGCGCCTTTGGTGGCAACGGCCGGGACAAGCAGCGGTGTATGGTGTGGTGCGGGGCGGACAGGGGCGGCGGTGGACGGGGAGGAGGCGGCGCGACGACGGCATGGGGGCGAAAACGGGACGGGGGACGGCGGATGTTGAGAGGCGTCACGCGCGGACAGGACACAGACACAGAGACACACAGATTGGAAAGGGAGGGTGCGCGGTAGTAGTTGGGAATGTGCGTACCGTGCGGGATGGGAGTGGGCGAGGAACACGGTCGTGGCCCCTGTTTTGGGTGCGTGTGATGACGTCGGTGTGTTGTGGGAAGGGAAGGTGCTGTGGCGGCGGCGCGTAATGGGCGTAGGCCGAAAAGAGAAAGGAACGTGGGCAGTGTGTTGGCACGCGTCGGTTCGACTGCGACGTTGATGGGCAGGGCAGGGCAAGGTTAATGGTGGTAGGAGTAGGCGTGTGGGCGCAAAAAATCTGCCGCTGCAGGCGGTGCCGTAACCGCCATGGCGGGAAGGAGAGAAAGAAAGAAAGAAAGAAACAAAAAAAAAAAAAAGAAAAGGAGGGGGGGGTGGGCGAAAGTGGAGAGGCGGTGGTGTGAGAAGGGCGGGGGCGGAAGGAAGGCAGGAAGGACAAGAGGCGAGGCGACGGCTTGCTTTGTGTATCGGTCGGTCTCTGGCTATGCTTCGTTTTCTGCAGCAGGGTCGGTGCGCGGCGTGGCTCGCGGCAGTGGGAACGCCTGGTGGCTGGACGGCCAGCAATGCGGTTGGATGGGCGGCCACAGCACCGCACCTGTGCCCGAGGAGGAGACGCTGGCGGCGGGCCCTGAGGTGAGGCCGGCTCGGCTGGGGCTGTGGATGTGTAGGTGTGCGCCGCTGCTGCAACAACGAGTAAAACGCGAGAAGGAGGGATGGCGGTAGAGAGAGAAAAAAAAAAAAGGTCGTGTTGTGTTGATGCGCAGGCAGACGCGTACAGAGGGACGAGCCCGGTCTGCAGCAGGGTGTGGCCGTGCCGAGTGCAGAGCAGCGGCGGCTCGGTTCGGTTCGGCCCGGCCCGGCGGGCCGCGCTGTTGTCGCGGACGTGAGCGCCCCCTGGCGGGTGGCCGGAGGCGGCGCGGCGTGTTGGACGTGTGGCTGGTGGCAGTGCACAATTTGCGAGTGGCTGGCGGTGTGGTGTGGCGGTTGGCGCGTCGGGCGGCGGAGAGGTATGTGTTGCGGGCGCCCTTTGCTGCGCTGCGTCGTTGCGTGTGCCGTACAGGGCGGGCGCTTGTCGACTGTGTGGGCGGTGTGGCGAATTGGCGTGAAACGGCTGCCGAGAGGTGTGTGGTAGCGAGCCGGTCGGTGGTGTCGGTGCGAAGGGGAATGTGCGTGCGTTTGGCGGTTTCGGTGTGCTTTTTGCGGCGTGAGAGTGGGAATTAGTGGGGCCGGCTGTTGTGTTGGTTCCTTGTGTCTTGTGTCGCGTAGCTTGATGGCAACGTGGAAGGACGCCGGTTTCGTTTCGAGCCTTGCGTGTGGTTGTCGACGTTGACTGGTTGGCGTGTGCCGATGCACGTGCATGTGTGGGTCGCGAGTGCGTTTTTGGCTGGCTGTGTGTGTGTGTGTGTGTGTTGTTTTGGGGGGGAAGGGGGAGGCGGTGGTGAAAGTGCAGTCGTTGCCACGGGCGTCGTCGGGTGGGGCTGGGGCTGTGCGTCGTGGCGGAAAGGTGGTAGGTTGCGGGAAGCGAGCCCGTCGTTGACGGTGTCGCGTGAGTTGTGAATCGAGTGGGGCGCGGGGCGCGGGACAGGAGCAGCGTGCCGCTGCGTCGTGGTCGTCAGCAGAGGCTGTGCGTGTGCTTGTCCTTTTTGTGGGCGGTTCGTGCGAGGCGTTTTTGTTTTGTGTTGCCCTAGTTGTTAGTTTATTGTGTTTGTGTTTGTTATTTTGAGACGACGACTGGTTGGTGGCGTGCGCGCGAAGTGGCGGTGTGCGCTTCCCGTGTCGTTTGATTTTTTTGTTTTTGTGTGTTTTTTTTTGTTTTTTGCACTGGGCCCCGGTGGGTGGGTGCGTGTGTGTCGATTGCCGGCTGGCGAAAGGTGCGCCATCGGCGGGGTGGGTCGCCGGCACAAGTAGAGGCGGCGGCGTTGTTGCTGTTGTTGTGTGGTGTTTGTTTTGTTCGGCTGTGTCGGCGAGCTGTGTTGCGGTGCGTGTGAATGGTGGTGCAAAAGTGCTGGCGTTGGGGCTGCGACTGCGACGGCGGCGAGCCGCGGGCGCGCCATTGATAGTGATGTTGTGAACAGCGGCTGTGTACGGTAGTGGTGTTGTTGTAGCACGACGTGCATCCGGGCCGGCGCGGAAAGCGCAGTTGCGGGCGGTTGCCCTTCGGTGCCAGCCATGTCGCGTGAGCGGCGGGTTGCTCTGGTGTCGACACGTGGTGCTCTGGGTTGTTGTGTGGTGCCCTTTGGCCGGTGGGGGTGGTTCGCGTGTGTCTCGTTCGCGCTCGGTGTCTGGTCGTGGTCGTGCTGCTCCCCCGTCTGTCGGCGGTTTCCGACGTCGTCTGTACGTTTTTTTTGTTCGTTTGCGGCGTGCCTGCCGACGTCCGTCCCGTCGCGACCTTTCAACCGAAAGTGTGGCGCCCGAAGGTGAACGAACGTAACCCTGACCTCGGCGCTTTACGCTGAGCCGAGCGAACCGAACCGAACCGAACCTAACCTGTGGTGTGGCGAGGTGAGCTCAGCCTGTGAGCCCCTAACGTCTACGTAAGGTAAGCTGTCCGGCTCACGCCTCACGTTTGAACGCTTTTCTAACCTACGTTTGACGCTTCTTAACCTAGCACCGACCCCTTAACCTAACGTGTAACCTAACCTAACCTAACCTCTGACGCCTGACGTGTTTGAATGCTTAACCTAAGTTTGACGCTTAACCTAACCCAAGTCCCCTTAACCTAACCCACGTCCACCTAACCTAACCTAACGTAGACGTGTAAACGTAATGTGTAACGCGTAACGTGTAAGGTCGGCTGTCGTGTGTGCTTGACGGCAGATTGGGTTGGTCTGTAGATTCGGATTGCGGTTTGCCTCGGTCGAGGGGTTGGGTCGGAAGCGGCGAGGGGCGGCGGCGCCTGTTGCGCAGGCGGCGTCCGTTTGCGGCGGGCAATTGTTGAGAAACGGCTGTGAATGTTGGCGGGCGAGAGGAGGAGGACGGCGCGCGATGTGGCCCGACGGCTGCGGGCCGATCGGGAAACGGCGGGAGGGCGACGGAAGGCGATGGGGCGGCGGAGGCGCGTTTGCACGGCCGTCATCGCCGCACGCCTCGGCTTGTGTGGCTGTGGCGCCGGCCGCGCTGGCCGGGCTGCCGCGGCGACGGTGTGGGAGTTTTGCCGAAGGTTTGGCCATTGTGGCGGGTCGTCGGCTGGGGCTGTGGGGGCGGCATTTGGGCGGGGGCGGCGATTCTCGGCGGGCCGACCCAGGCTGTAGCGCGCGGTAGCTGCAGTTTGGCCGTGGTTTGCGGCGCTGCCGTGGCGACTGGTTGGCGACTGTGGTGTGGCTGTGTGTAGCCCCATCCTCGGTGGTTTGAAAGGCGCGGGCGGTTGTGGCGCAGGTTTGGGGCTGCTCCGCACAGGCTGTCGGACGTTGGGCGGTAGCAAGCGCGGGAGGCGCGGCGCGGCGGCGCGCAGAGTGGCGGCCGCTCTCTCGGCCGTCCGCGCCCGCCCGCGACACTGGCTGGGCCTTGTGATTCTCTGCTCTGCTGCTGTGCTGTGCTTGCGTGCCTGCCGTCCCGCTCGCTCTCGCTGTGTGTTACGCGCGTCGTCGAAATGGCAGATCAGGCGGCTACGAACGAGACTGCTGCGGCACCCGCCGCCACCGGCACTACGAAGAAGGCCAAGTCTGCGTCGTCTGCGAAGAAGCCGCGCGCCAAGCCTGCGCACCCGCGCACCTCTGAGATGGTGACGGCCGCCATCAAGAGTCTGAAGGAGCGCGGCGGGTCGTCGCTGCAGGCGATCAAGAAGTACATAGCCGCGCACTACAAGCTGGACGCGGAGAAGCTGGCGCCGTTTATCAAGAAGTACCTCAAGTCGGCCGTCGTGGCGGGCGAGCTGGTGCAGACGAAGGGGAAGGGCGCGTCCGGCTCGTTCAAGCTTGCCGGCGCCGGCGGCGGGGGGGCGGCCGAGGGCGGCAAGGCTCGTGCTGGCGGTGCCAAGAAGAAGCGCGCCGCTCCGGCCAGCAAGGAGAAGAAGGGCGCCCGTGCGGCCGGCGCAAAGAAGGCTGGTGGCGTGAAGGCGGCGACCGGTCGGAAGGCGGGCGCCGCCAAGAAGGCGTCTGCGGCGTCGGCCGCTCCCGCGGGTGCGAAGAAGGCGGCTGCGGCCAAGCCGGCCAAGGCCAAGTCGCCGTCGAAGGCGAAGAAGGCCGCCAAGGTTCCGACGAAGAAGCCGAAGGCGCCGCGCCCGAAGAAGGCGACGACGCCGTCTAAGGCGAAGGCTTCGCCCAAGAAGAAGAAGTAGAGTAGAGGAGAAAGAGATGGGAATGGAAGGGTTTGGCGCTTGACTCCGTCGTCCCCACCCCCCGTCGTCGTCTAGTGGCGCGCAAGAGACGCGCGGCCCAAAACGGCCCTTCTCAGGGCCATCAAAGCACGTCGGGGAAGGTTTTGATTGTTGTGTTGCGTTTGGTGTGGGTGTCTGTCTGGCGTTTCTGTATGCCCGTGGGGATGCTGTTTGCGTGCCGTGGTGGTTGGATTGCGGGGGTCGGTGGCGGGTGTGGGCGGCGGTAGCGGTAAGCGGTGTTGTTGTTGTCGTGGTTGATTGTCGCCGTGTTTGTGGCGGCGGCCGACGGTTGGTTTTCTGTCGCGTTGTTTTGTTTGAATACGTTGGTTGGCTTGCCTGCGTTCGTTCTTCTCGGATGTCTGTCTTGTCGAGTCGTGTCTGGTCT
The DNA here is from genome assembly GCF_023864345.2 of Schistocerca serialis cubense. NCBI lineage: Eukaryota > Metazoa > Arthropoda > Insecta > Orthoptera > Acrididae > Schistocerca > Schistocerca serialis. The sequence continues at coordinate 17,631 of NW_026047980.1, forward strand.
TTGTTTTGTTTTGTTCCTTTGTGTGTGTGTGTGTGTGTGATGTTTTGCAACGGGGGGCACGTTGAGATGCGGAAGGAGTCGGCGGGGATTTCGGTGGCGTGTAGAGCGAGCGAGCGCGCCTGCCTGGCCGTTGGCCGTCGGAGTGGAGTGCGGGTTTTTTTTGTTTTCGAAACGAAAGCGGCGGCCGGCCAGCCACCCGTGCGGTGTGACGTCGGCCGTTGGGTATTGTGCGCTTTGAGCGCCGGGGAGGGATGATGTGTGATTGTTGCGCGCTGCTAGCAGGCAGGCAGAGTGAGCGGGTGTGGCGGACGGACGGGAAGTGGTGGTTTTTTGTTTTGTTTTTGGGTTGCGGGGCGAGAGGCAGGCGACCGACAAAGTTTGCTCGCGACGGAGAGATGTTAGTGGCCCTGAAAAGGGCCGTTTTTGTTTGTGCGGTGCGGTGCCGCGGCGCGGTTTAGGCGCGCTCGCCGCGGATGCGGCGCGCGAGCTGGATGTCCTTGGGCATGATGGTGACGCGCTTGGCGTGGATTGCGCACAGGTTGGTGTCTTCGAAGAGGCCGACGAGGTAGGCCTCGCTGGCCTCCTGCAGGGCCATGACTGCGGAGCTCTGGAAGCGCAGGTCGGTCTTGAAGTCCTGGGCGATCTCGCGCACTAGGCGCTGGAATGGCAGCTTGCGGATGAGCAGCTCTGTGCTCTTCTGGTAGCGCCTGATTTCTCGCAGGGCGACGGTGCCCGGCCTGTAGCGGTGGGGCTTCTTGACGCCTCCGGTGGCGGGCGCGCTCTTCCTCGCCGCCTTGGTGGCGAGCTGTTTGCGCGGCGCCTTTCCGCCGGTGGACTTGCGGGCCGTTTGCTTTGTGCGGGCCATGGCGGTAGCGGTAGCGGTAGCGGAGCGGCGTGCGTGGAGGTTAGGTGCGGCGCGGCGTCCGGTGCTGCCTTGACAACGGGCCCGCGCGCCTCCGTGCTGCGCTTATATGCCCTCGGTTGCGCGTGGTGGGGGGAGGGCGGGCCAGAGTCTATATAGGGGGGCGGCGGGCGCGCTGGGCGCAGACCGTAGCCGACTCGCCAGCCGCTGCAGCTGCTGTTTGTGCACGTTTTGCTTTGCCCGAGGAAGGAAGGATGACAGGCCGCGGCAAGGGAGGAAAGGGGCTCGGCAAGGGTGGCGCCAAGCGGCACCGCAAGGTGTTGCGCGACAACATCCAGGGCATCACGAAGCCCGCCATCCGCCGCCTGGCTCGCAGGGGCGGCGTGAAGCGCATCTCTGGTCTGATCTACGAGGAGACCCGCGGGGTGCTGAAGGTGTTCCTGGAGAACGTGATCCGCGACGCGGTGACGTACACTGAGCACGCCAAGCGCAAGACTGTGACGGCCATGGACGTGGTGTACGCCCTGAAGAGGCAGGGGCGCACCCTGTACGGTTTCGGCGGTTAGGCTGCGTCGCAGCGGGCGCTGGCCTTCCCGCGGCCGTGCTTGTGGGTGGGAGAGACTAGAAAACGGCCCTTTTCAGGGCCACCACACTGTTCGGAAGTTGAAAAGTGCGAAAGAGTCTGTGTTGTTGTTGCTGCGTGTGTGCGCTGTGTTGTTTGTTTGTTTGTTTCTTTCTTTCTTTCTTTCCGTTTGAGCGACGTGATGTGACTGGGAGGGGAGAAGGAAAGGAAACGTGTCATGTGGCTGGCTGTGTGTGGAGCTGCTTCGTTTGTGTGTCTTTGTATCGATCGCGACGGAGATGGCGGGCTGTGTGTTGTTGTGCGAGAGGCGGTGATTATTTGCTTGCGTGGTTTGTCTCTGTGTGTTTGTTTGCGGCGGCGTTGGGGTTTCCGAGGCAAGGCGTGTGGGCATAGGCGGCCGGATCAGCTGTTTCGTTCGTGTCGACGGCCGTTGCGCGCGGGAGTGGAGGGCGGTGTGTCGACACGCCTCCCTTTAACAATGGTCATTATTGCTGCCGTTGTCGGTTTGGAAGGCGACTGCGACCGTGCAAAATGTGTGTGTGTTGGGCCACACGGGCTGTGTGGACGACAAGATGGCGGACGTGCGCCGGCGGCGGCTGTGCTGTGACAGTGCAAAGTTAAAACAAAACAAGGTGCGGCGAGGACGACTGAAATTTTGCTTTGGACGTAGGTGTGTGTGGTGGCCCTGAAAAGGGCCGATTGTTGTGGGCCGAGCCGAGCCGGCAAAGCGCGTTGCGTGCAGGGGAGCACGCGGCGCTGCGATTGCCTGGCCTCCTTTAGGCCTTCTTCTCGGTCTTCTTTGGCAGCAGGACGGCCTGGATGTTGGGCAGGACACCACCCTGTGCGATGGTGACGCCCGACAGGAGCTTGTTGAGCTCCTCGTCGTTGCGGATGGCAAGCTGCAGGTGGCGCGGGATGATGCGCGTCTTCTTGTTGTCGCGGGCCGCGTTTCCGGCCAGCTCGAGCACCTCAGCCGCGAGGTACTCCATGACGGCGGCGAGGTAGACGGGCGCCCCGGCGCCGACGCGCTCTGCGTAGTTTCCCTTGCGCAGGAGGCGGTGGATTCTGCCGACCGGGAACTGGAGCCCAGCCCTGCTTGAGCGGGACTTTGACTTGCCCTTGACTTTGCCTCCCTTTCCGCGTCCGGACATGGCGATGGGCTAGCGACGGTGCACACGAAACGGAAACGAAAACGACCGGTGCGAGCGGCAGCGAGTCGAGCAGCGGAGTGCGTGCCGGCGCAGCCGGGGTGGGGGTGCTTTATGGGCTCGGGTGCGGCGGCCGGTTGCGCGCGCGCCCCATTGGTCGGCGGCCGCAACAGGGCGAGCTGGTAAAGGTGCGGCGGCGGCTGGCGGCGGGTGCCACTGTGTGGGGAGACGCTGACTAGAGCGGAGCGCTTGCTACTGGTGTTGCTGCTGCCGTACGTTGGTTCGAGATGCCGCCCAAGACTAGCGGGAAGGCCGCCAAGAAGGCTGGCAAGGCGCAGAAGAACATTTCGAAGGGCGACAAGAAGAAGAAGCGCAAGAGGAAGGAGAGCTATGCCATCTACAAGGTGCTGAAGCAGGTGCACCCTGACACGGGCATCTCGTCGAAGGCGATGAGCATCATGAACAGCTTCGTGAACGACATTTTCGAGCGCATTGCGGCCGAGGCTTCTCGCCTGGCGCACTACAACAAGCGCTCGACCATCACGTCCCGCGAGATCCAGACCGCTGTGCGGCTGTTGCTGCCTGGCGAGCTGGCCAAGCACGCCGTGAGCGAGGGCACGAAGGCGGTGACCAAGTACACGAGCTCCAAGTAAGGAGGTGGCTCTGGAATGGAAGGAAGGATGGAGAAGGCTCCTCCGTTGCGAGAGCGGCAAAACGGCCCTTTTCAGGGCCACCAACTTGCCTTTTGCGGGAAGGGCGGAATTGTTGTTGTTTGTGTGGACGGCTGTGATGTGTGTGTGTGCATTTTGATTGTGGGTGGGGGGGCGCGTCAAAGCGTGTTGCGCGGGGTACGGCCACGAGGTTGGTCGCCGTGGCGTGGAATGGTGGCACGCCTCGTTGGCGTGGTTTTTGACCCATTGGTGTTGTTGGTGTGTGTGTGTGTGTGAGACCCGTCTGCGAGGGGGGGACAGTGTGATCGGCGACTTTTGTGTCACCGTAACGACGGCCGTTTGCGGGTTTGTTTTTTTGCACATCATACATGGCGAGGGTGAAATGTGAAATGTTTTTGTTTGGTTTTTTTTGCCGCCCACTATTCCCTTTGCTGTACGCCGAGTTTGACAATGGTGCGACGTAACTGCAGCGTGGAGGTGTGTGAGTGACGTTGAAATGAACGTGCCATTAAGACGCATTGTTGTTGTATTGTACTGTACGTGTACGGCGACACGCACGATGATGTACCATTCGACTCTGATGTTTGATAGCCGTGTCTGACTGATTGCGTACGACGCACGCACACCGATGTCGTCATTCAAGATGCACGCTAGACGACGACGGCGGCGGCGGCGGTCGTTTGTTTGGCGAATGTCTGTACACGTGTTTGTCTGTGTCCATCCGGTATGTATTTGTTTGTTTGAAAGTGTTTTGTGTGTCGGTGACGTGGTCCGATCCGTCGCCCCCTGAGTAACTGTCGATCGGCGCGATAGACCGGCGTCACGCAACTGAACCGAAGTCTTGGGCACACCCGTCATACTGTTGTACACCGTCGCGCTGAGAACGGTAACGAAAGGTTGACTTTGATCGGTCGAATGTCTGGGCAGAACGTGAGGAATGAGGCGAGAGTGCAAGGAGGGGGGGGGGCAAAAGAGAGAGGAAGGGAAAAAGGGGAGAAACGCATTCGTAGAGCAACGGAACGTTCCCGTGTCGGAGGCGTATTGGAGCCGCACTGAAATGCGTTTAACGGCGGCGCGGCTGCAAGTGTCTGCCGTGGTGAACGTTACCTTTGACGGCTGCATTGGGCTTTGCCTTTGCTTTTGCTTTTGCTTTCGCTTTCGCGTTCGCTTTCGCTTTCCCGGATGTACGTAACGTTTGTTGATATGGTTCTGAGGAAGAGTGTATGACAGTGCCGTGCCGTCCATGTTCGTGTGCCCTCCCATTGTGTGTATGCTATTGTCTGTGTACTTGAATGATGTATGTAGGTGTTAGTGGACATGTTTTACCAGTGGGGGGAAATGGATCGTCGATAGTTGCCGTCACTCTGTCACGGTCGAGATGACGCACCCTCCGTACAGAAAGGTGTCGAGAAAGTGAGTGAGTGTGTGCGTCCGTGAATTGGCAGTGTTTGGAGGTGGGCGTGCCCTGGATGTGGCCCGGAAAAGGCTGTTCGTTAGGCGGTAGTGTTGTGTGGACAGGGGAGGGGCATGCGTAACGCTGCTGGCATGGCATTTCGGGAGATGGGAGGGGGCAAACGAGGAAACGAGGAGCGGCGGCCAAAGACGGGACGGGGAGGGGCGCGGTGTGGGTGGCTTGCGCCTGTGCTCGGCGTTGTGGTTTGTGCAAAAGAGGAGGAGAAAAACAATGTGAGTTGCCAGGGAGGGGAGCGGTGTTGTGTTGTGGTTGTCGTGGTGTAGCCGCAGACGCGGCTGTCAGTGAACGTGGCGAGACGGACGGATGCGCGGAGGGGCGGGGGCGGCGCATTTCGCCGGTGCCGTGCCGTGCCGTGCCGTGCCGTGCCGTGCCGTGCCGTGCCATGCCTGAAAGCCGCGTGGTCGCTGTGTTGTTGGTGGCGTGGGGGCGAGGAGAGTACCGTACGGGTGTGCTTGTGCGCCGGAAATGGCACACTGCGCCCGCCCGTCTTGGAGGCTGATGGCTGTGGTGTGGAAATGGGGCGCGGTGATGTTGAAGCAGTTGAAGAACAGAAAAGAAACCAAGAAAACGGAAGGCGTGATGCGGCGGTGGTGGTGAGAGCGGGAAAAACAAAACAAAAAAAAAAAAAACAACAAAAAAAAAGAAGGAAAAACAACAAGAAACAAAAAAGAAAACAAAAAGTCTATCAATATTAAAATGTAAATGGAAATGGAAATGGACCCAGGTATAACCTCCCTGCACAAATAGCAGAGAGTCCGATGATAATAAAAATGTGCCAGAATGTTAACGTCCCTACAAAACAAACCCAACGGTAATATTAATGAAAGAGTGAACCGTATGTAACATTGCAACAGACATAATGAAACCTGATAAATTGTATAAGGGCAGCAGCGTTGACCTTTGGCCCTGTATTCAGAATAAAAAGAGCCAAAGATCGTTACCCCAATGAAAAAGACACTGAAACACGTATGTAACATAGTAGCGATGGCGAGACGTTGTAGCATCTGTGACCAGAGAGTTTGCGCTGGACTGCGCGAGTGTTGCGAGCGGTTCTCAGTCAGTCAGTCTGTCTGTCAGTAGTCGTTGCGAGTCCGTAGCTCTGTGTAGTTGAGGGCTGTACTCTGTCAGTAGTCGTCGCGTGCAGTACGCTAATAGTCGTCATGCAGAGCGGTCGGTCAGTAGTAGCAGCCGAGTGCGGTTGTGTGATGTAGGTGGTCGGCAACACTGGTCAAGATGGTGAATAAGGTATACTGTTAATTAATATAATCATTAGATAATGAAAAAGTGTAATTATTCTCCAACAAGTTCCCCAATAATAATTTTTATTTCAAAAGCATTTTTCAAACATTTAATTTGTTATTGAACTAAAGAGTTCGTTGCACTTCACATTTCATTCCACTGCTTTGAAGAAAAATGTCACTAAAATCACAAAAAAAGAGAATATTATTATTTGCAAATGCAGTTCCTCCAAGCGCTGCGCAACAACCAGAGCAGAAATGTGACATCCATTTATTCGGAGGTAAGACTTTAATTCTGATTGTTTTGCACAGGGCCAAAGACCGATATTTCGGTTTAATTGAAGTTTCTTGTCACTGAACGGACGTTTGTAAATGTTGTGTGAAGACTTTATATTTGAGTCAGATTGCGAATTTCACATTTTTGTTGCCATTTTCAATACCTCTCATTGTGGGCGAGGTTACAATTAGCGCAATGTCCATTAGCATCCGTAAATAACATTGTCCATTATTTTAAATTTTGCTGGGAGGTTACAACACACACACACAAAAAAAAAAAAAAACAAAAAATTGCATTTATATCCGCTCCTCAATTGTAGATACCCCTTACACAGCTGTGTGCAATGAATGAGTGCTGGCTGGTAATTAATTGCACTCCTTGGAGGGAAATGCCATAGGAAGTAGTCTTTAAAAAGTGAATGTTTTTCGTTAAGAGACAAAAGTTACTTTAGAAAAAAAGTAATAGTGGGGCTTTTGTTGTTGAACAAAAGAAGTACAATGAACATACGTTATCAGATTTGCGCAATGCAGCGTCACACCACCTTTTGATTATAACACAATATACTATACATCGTCCCGAACCGTGACCAGAGTCGCGAGACGAGCAGAGCACGCCGCCGACGCCCGCTCAGTACAACCGTCGACCCGCTACTACTGTCGACCGACTACTACCTCTCCCGACTCGCGCTACAATATATATAACAACTGTTCCTGGCGACCCGGTGCGTGCCACTACTGTCGTCTGGCGCGGTCCAAGCGCCGACTAGCAGCGATAAAGAACTCTCTGGTCAGACAGAGATGCTGTCATGCCTCGCCATCGCTCTGGTAATGAATACATACGTGTTGCAGCGTGCGTACCACCGGAACACGCAGTGGCGGAGCCAAAGACTGTGTTGTCGAGGTCGAGTGCGAGTGGGAAGAGAGGCAGCGTCGGCACGGAGATGCAAGCGAGCGCGAGACGCACGGGGGCTGCGGCGTGGCGCGTTTGCGGTCGGCGCCTTTGGTGGCAACGGCCGGGACAAGCAGCGGTGTATGGTGTGGTGCGGGGCGGACAGGGGCGGCGGTGGACGGGGAGGAGGCGGCGCGACGACGGCATGGGGGCGAAAACGGGACGGGGGACGGCGGATGTTGAGAGGCGTCACGCGCGGACAGGACACAGACACAGAGACACACAGATTGGAAAGGGAGGGTGCGCGGTAGTAGTTGGGAATGTGCGTACCGTGCGGGATGGGAGTGGGCGAGGAACACGGTCGTGGCCCCTGTTTTGGGTGCGTGTGATGACGTCGGTGTGTTGTGGGAAGGGAAGGTGCTGTGGCGGCGGCGCGTAATGGGCGTAGGCCGAAAAGAGAAAGGAACGTGGGCAGTGTGTTGGCACGCGTCGGTTCGACTGCGACGTTGATGGGCAGGGCAGGGCAAGGTTAATGGTGGTAGGAGTAGGCGTGTGGGCGCAAAAAATCTGCCGCTGCAGGCGGTGCCGTAACCGCCATGGCGGGAAGGAGAGAAAGAAAGAAAGAAAGAAACAAAAAAAAAAAAAAAGAAAAGGAGGGGGGGGTGGGCGAAAGTGGAGAGGCGGTGGTGTGAGAAGGGCGGGGGCGGAAGGAAGGCAGGAAGGACAAGAGGCGAGGCGACGGCTTGCTTTGTGTATCGGTCGGTCTCTGGCTATGCTTCGTTTTCTGCAGCAGGGTCGGTGCGCGGCGTGGCTCGCGGCAGTGGGAACGCCTGGTGGCTGGACGGCCAGCAATGCGGTTGGATGGGCGGCCACAGCACCGCACCTGTGCCCGAGGAGGAGACGCTGGCGGCGGGCCCTGAGGTGAGGCCGGCTCGGCTGGGGCTGTGGATGTGTAGGTGTGCGCCGCTGCTGCAACAACGAGTAAAACGCGAGAAGGAGGGATGGCGGTAGAGAGAGAAAAAAAAAAAAGGTCGTGTTGTGTTGATGCGCAGGCAGACGCGTACAGAGGGACGAGCCCGGTCTGCAGCAGGGTGTGGCCGTGCCGAGTGCAGAGCAGCGGCGGCTCGGTTCGGTTCGGCCCGGCCCGGCGGGCCGCGCTGTTGTCGCGGACGTGAGCGCCCCCTGGCGGGTGGCCGGAGGCGGCGCGGCGTGTTGGACGTGTGGCTGGTGGCAGTGCACAATTTGCGAGTGGCTGGCGGTGTGGTGTGGCGGTTGGCGCGTCGGGCGGCGGAGAGGTATGTGTTGCGGGCGCCCTTTGCTGCGCTGCGTCGTTGCGTGTGCCGTACAGGGCGGGCGCTTGTCGACTGTGTGGGCGGTGTGGCGAATTGGCGTGAAACGGCTGCCGAGAGGTGTGTGGTAGCGAGCCGGTCGGTGGTGTCGGTGCGAAGGGGAATGTGCGTGCGTTTGGCGGTTTCGGTGTGCTTTTTGCGGCGTGAGAGTGGGAATTAGTGGGGCCGGCTGTTGTGTTGGTTCCTTGTGTCTTGTGTCGCGTAGCTTGATGGCAACGTGGAAGGACGCCGGTTTCGTTTCGAGCCTTGCGTGTGGTTGTCGACGTTGACTGGTTGGCGTGTGCCGATGCACGTGCATGTGTGGGTCGCGAGTGCGTTTTTGGCTGGCTGTGTGTGTGTGTGTGTGTGTTGTTTTGGGGGGGAAGGGGGAGGCGGTGGTGAAAGTGCAGTCGTTGCCACGGGCGTCGTCGGGTGGGGCTGGGGCTGTGCGTCGTGGCGGAAAGGTGGTAGGTTGCGGGAAGCGAGCCCGTCGTTGACGGTGTCGCGTGAGTTGTGAATCGAGTGGGGCGCGGGGCGCGGGACAGGAGCAGCGTGCCGCTGCGTCGTGGTCGTCAGCAGAGGCTGTGCGTGTGCTTGTCCTTTTTGTGGGCGGTTCGTGCGAGGCGTTTTTGTTTTGTGTTGCCCTAGTTGTTAGTTTATTGTGTTTGTGTTTGTTATTTTGAGACGACGACTGGTTGGTGGCGTGCGCGCGAAGTGGCGGTGTGCGCTTCCCGTGTCGTTTGATTTTTTTGTTTTTGTGTGTTTTTTTTTGTTTTTTGCACTGGGCCCCGGTGGGTGGGTGCGTGTGTGTCGATTGCCGGCTGGCGAAAGGTGCGCCATCGGCGGGGTGGGTCGCCGGCACAAGTAGAGGCGGCGGCGTTGTTGCTGTTGTTGTGTGGTGTTTGTTTTGTTCGGCTGTGTCGGCGAGCTGTGTTGCGGTGCGTGTGAATGGTGGTGCAAAAGTGCTGGCGTTGGGGCTGCGACTGCGACGGCGGCGAGCCGCGGGCGCGCCATTGATAGTGATGTTGTGAACAGCGGCTGTGTACGGTAGTGGTGTTGTTGTAGCACGACGTGCATCCGGGCCGGCGCGGAAAGCGCAGTTGCGGGCGGTTGCCCTTCGGTGCCAGCCATGTCGCGTGAGCGGCGGGTTGCTCTGGTGTCGACACGTGGTGCTCTGGGTTGTTGTGTGGTGCCCTTTGGCCGGTGGGGGTGGTTCGCGTGTGTCTCGTTCGCGCTCGGTGTCTGGTCGTGGTCGTGCTGCTCCCCCGTCTGTCGGCGGTTTCCGACGTCGTCTGTACGTTTTTTTTGTTCGTTTGCGGCGTGCCTGCCGACGTCCGTCCCGTCGCGACCTTTCAACCGAAAGTGTGGCGCCCGAAGGTGAACGAACGTAACCCTGACCTCGGCGCTTTACGCTGAGCCGAGCGAACCGAACCGAACCGAACCTAACCTGTGGTGTGGCGAGGTGAGCTCAGCCTGTGAGCCCCTAACGTCTACGTAAGGTAAGCTGTCCGGCTCACGCCTCACGTTTGAACGCTTTTCTAACCTACGTTTGACGCTTCTTAACCTAGCACCGACCCCTTAACCTAACGTGTAACCTAACCTAACCTAACCTCTGACGCCTGACGTGTTTGAATGCTTAACCTAAGTTTGACGCTTAACCTAACCCAAGTCCCCTTAACCTAACCCACGTCCACCTAACCTAACCTAACGTAGACGTGTAAACGTAATGTGTAACGCGTAACGTGTAAGGTCGGCTGTCGTGTGTGCTTGACGGCAGATTGGGTTGGTCTGTAGATTCGGATTGCGGTTTGCCTCGGTCGAGGGGTTGGGTCGGAAGCGGCGAGGGGCGGCGGCGCCTGTTGCGCAGGCGGCGTCCGTTTGCGGCGGGCAATTGTTGAGAAACGGCTGTGAATGTTGGCGGGCGAGAGGAGGAGGACGGCGCGCGATGTGGCCCGACGGCTGCGGGCCGATCGGGAAACGGCGGGAGGGCGACGGAAGGCGATGGGGCGGCGGAGGCGCGTTTGCACGGCCGTCATCGCCGCACGCCTCGGCTTGTGTGGCTGTGGCGCCGGCCGCGCTGGCCGGGCTGCCGCGGCGACGGTGTGGGAGTTTTGCCGAAGGTTTGGCCATTGTGGCGGGTCGTCGGCTGGGGCTGTGGGGGCGGCATTTGGGCGGGGGCGGCGATTCTCGGCGGGCCGACCCAGGCTGTAGCGCGCGGTAGCTGCAGTTTGGCCGTGGTTTGCGGCGCTGCCGTGGCGACTGGTTGGCGACTGTGGTGTGGCTGTGTGTAGCCCCATCCTCGGTGGTTTGAAAGGCGCGGGCGGTTGTGGCGCAGGTTTGGGGCTGCTCCGCACAGGCTGTCGGACGTTGGGCGGTAGCAAGCGCGGGAGGCGCGGCGCGGCGGCGCGCAGAGTGGCGGCCGCTCTCTCGGCCGTCCGCGCCCGCCCGCGACACTGGCTGGGCCTTGTGATTCTCTGCTCTGCTGCTGTGCTGTGCTTGCGTGCCTGCCGTCCCGCTCGCTCTCGCTGTGTGTTACGCGCGTCGTCGAAATGGCAGATCAGGCGGCTACGAACGAGACTGCTGCGGCACCCGCCGCCACCGGCACTACGAAGAAGGCCAAGTCTGCGTCGTCTGCGAAGAAGCCGCGCGCCAAGCCTGCGCACCCGCGCACCTCTGAGATGGTGACGGCCGCCATCAAGAGTCTGAAGGAGCGCGGCGGGTCGTCGCTG
>NW_026047981.1:2500-7500 GCF_023864345.2 Schistocerca serialis cubense
GCACTCGCAGCCGCAAAAAAACGCTGGGCACATATATGTCTCGGAAGAGTAACGACAGTCCGAGTCTCCTGCGTGGGAAGAGTCTTTCTAGGCCCTGACCCACGGGAAGGGTGTAGCTTCCCCCATCCCGGACATTTGACGTCGTCACACTACCGGTATTGACTAATAGACTGATTGCTGATAATCATTAGCCATACACTGGGGGAAACGGCCGACAGGGGCGGCAACATAGTGGAGGCCGCAGTGTCACTAATGTACAGAGATAGAACAGTTTCGACTGGAACTAGAGTAACCGTATACACGGCACTGATTAGTAATAGATGCAGAGCCATCAGAATACAGATAATATATACAACCGTCCCTATACATGCTGAAAGACTCTGCACACAATGAGAACCACACGTCAGCCAGACACTCTTATCACACACTACTCTCTTATCACACACAATATCTAACCACCAGCATGGAAGAACATCCAGTGCATCCTCTCCGCCACATGACACAATCCACACTATCATTACCAGACCGGGAGGTCCACCCAGAAAACACAATATCCCACCCTTCCGACATCCGCACATTGCTCAGCTAAGCCACGAACACCCACACATGTCCTACACAGTGGTGCACCCAACATCACAATACTGCCTCCTGTCACAGCACACAAACAATGGCAGGAATGAAAGACACAGATCTGCCACAACCATGGAATCGGAGCGCCGCCTGTCATGAGCCAAAAGTGCATCCTGACGTGACAAATCGGATAATACCGCAGGCATCCAATTACGATAATCACTATCAACGAACCTGCCGCCCCCCCCCCCCAATACACCTTTCCCTACAACAATGTGTATCTGAACCTACGCTATATCGTACCTTAACCTAACCTATATCGTACCTTAACCTAACCTATATCGTACCTTAACCTAACCTATATCGTACCTTAACCTAACCTATATCGTACCTTAACCTAACCTATATCGTACCTAACCTAACCTATATCGTACCTTAACCTAACCTATATCGTACCTTAACCTAACCTATATCGTACCTTAACCTAACCTATATCGTACCTTAACCTAACCTATATCGTGCCTTAACCTAACCTATATCGTGCCTTAACCTAACCTATATCGTGCCTTAACCTAACCTATATCGTGCCTTAACCTAACCTATATCGTGCCTTAACCTAACCTATATCGTGCCTTAACCTAACCTATATCGTGCCTTAACCTAACCTATATCGTGCCTTAACCTAACCTATATCGTGCCTTAACCTAACCTAATTTGTGCCTTAACCTAACCTAATTTGTGCCTTAACCTAACCTAATTTGTGCCTTAACCTAACCTAATTTGTGCCTTAACCTAACCTAATTTGTGCCTTAACCTAACCTAATTTGTGCCTTAACCTAACCTAATTTGTGCCTTAACCTAACCTAATTTGTGCCGTAACCTAACCTAATTTGTGCCGTAACGTAACCCATGTTGTGCCGTAACGTAACCCATGTTGTGCCGTAACGTAACCCATGTTGTGCCGTAACGTAACCCATGTTGTGCCGTAACGTAACCCATGTTGTGCCGTAACGTAACCCATGTTGTGCCGTAACGTAACCCATGTTGTGCCGTAACCTAACCCATGTTGTGCCTTAACCTAACCCATGTTGTGCCTTAACCTAACCCATGTTGTGCCTTAACCTAACCCATGTTGTGCCTTAACCTAACCCATGTTGTGCCTTAACCTAACCCATGTTGTGCCTTAACCTAACCTACGTTGTGCCTTAACCTAACCCATGTTGTGCCTTAACCTAACCCATGTTGTGCCTTAACCTAACCCATGTTGTGCCTTAACCTAACCCATGTTGTGCCTTAACCTAACCCATGTTGTGCCTTAACCTAACCCATGTTGTGCCTTAACCTAACCCATGTTGTGCCTTAACCTAACCCATGGTGTGCCTTAACCTAACCCATGTTGTGCCTTAACCTAACCCATGTTGTGCCTTAACCTAACCCACGTTGTGCCTTAACCTAACCCACGTTGTGCCTTAACCTAACCCACGTTGTGCCTTAACCTAACCCACGTTGTGCCTTAACCTAACCTACGTTGTGCCTTAACCTAACCCATGTTGTGCCTTAACCTAACCCATGTTGTGCCTTAACCTAACCCATGTTGTGCCTTAACCTAACCCATGTTGTGCCTTAACCTAACCCATGTTGTGCCTTAACCTAACCCATGGTGTGCCTTAACCTAACCCATGGTGTGCCTTAACCTAACCCATGGTGTGCCTTAACCTAACCCATGTTGTGCCTTAACCTAACCCATGTTGTGCCTTAACCTAACCCATGTTGTGCCTTAACCTAACCCATGTTGTGCCTTAACCTAACCCATGTTGTGCCTTAACCTAACCCATGTTGTGCCTTAACCTAACCCATGTTGTGCCTTAACCTAACCCATGTTGTGCCTTAACGTAACCCATGTTGTGCCTTAACGTAACCCATGTTGTGCCTTAACCTAACCTATAATGTGCCTTAACCTAACCTAAAGTGCGCCGTAACCTAAACTATATTGCGCCTTAACCTGACGCACGTTGTCGCTGAACCTGCTCTGTAATTGTTATGCAACCCGTTAAAGTAGTGTAGTGTTGCCTAACCGCAACCCTCGCAATATAGTTCGCTACTCGCACTGCCCGGTCCCCTGTGTATCGCGTCATGTTAAACACCTTGCAGGTGTTGCTGACTTTCCACATGCTCCTGCTATACACTGTAGTGTGGATAGCAGCAGGACGTACATGCCCCCCCCCCCTTCCCCCCTGCCTTCGCAAGCTGGTCGGTGAGAAGTTTGCATGTTCAATGCCCTTCGCATGCCGACGTACTCAGCCTACGTTGTGGTACGGCCTGTCACCTGTCCGCCGATGTACGCAAAACCCACAAACTGTACTGCACATTGCTCCGTATGTACTGAATGATACATCGTGGCCCATGTGACCGTATGACGACAGCGCCTAGCAACGGCGGACCATACAGTCCAAATATTGTGCACGCAGCTACGTGTCGTCTCCCTATAAGAGCTGGATTGCAGTGTGGTACGCCATACAGACGTGTGGGAGGAACGGACGCCCTGGATGGCGATCAGCATGAGCAGTCTGTTGATGTAGTGGAGCGTGTATTCGGACGTAGTCGTCTCTTCTCACACACCGTGATAGCATGTTGCACCGCGTTCCACATCTGCGACATGCTGCAGAGGCGGGCTGACAGTCGTTCGCGCAATGGACACCGCATACGTACGGGGTCTACCTTCCACGTGTTCTCTAGGCGTGCACATGTTGTTGCGTCTATGTGGGCAGACGTAGTGTGTTGTGACACCTGACACAGGCATGCAATACTCGTTGCAAATGGCGATGGACGTGTACGTTTGCTGGTGACGTTACGCAAATGAACAACCGGTAACCCGTTGTGGTGCGGTTGTTCTCGCTAGAGGTGAATCAGTGTTGGCGACGATCGGTCGAGCTATTAACCGGTTGTTTCAGGGATACCCACCATGCCCACGAACGTGAAAGGGGACCCACCATGCCCACGAACGTGAAAGGGGATCTGGGTGTGAGGCGATACGCGGCGGTGGCTGGGTGGGACCGTCCCCGGCCGGTGAGGGGGGGCCGCCCGGCGTGCTGGCAGCGCGGTGCGTGGGCGCACGCGCTACAGCCGGCTGGTGGGGGCGGCCGGTGGCAGGCGCGCCGGCCGACGGACGCGGCAGGCGGCGCAGCTGCGCGCCGGCGCCCCCTGCTCGCGGCGCCTTGCGGCCAAAGTAGGTCCTCGCGGGCCCGGTGCGAAGCGCGGTGGCCATCTGCAGTGTGCTGGTCCGATTGAGGACTTTGTGCGCTGAGGATGCGCCGCCGCCCGGCGCTCGGCGCCGCGACGCCGTCTGCTGCTCGGTCGCCCCAGCGGTTCTCGCAGGTGGTTTGTATCGCAGCTGTGCGGACGTGTTGGCGCGTGCGCTGTGCTGGGAGAGTTCGCTTCGGCACCCAAGTAGGGCTTTTGTCCTTCTGTGGCGCTGGCGTTGGAGCTGCCGGTCACCGTAGGTGGCGCGTGTTGTCTCCCGCCGGCAATGCCACGACAGCACGCTCCCGGGCCTCTGTCGGCAGCGGCAAGCTCAGTTGGGAGCACGGGTGGTCGCACCTAAAGCGTCTACTCGCCTAACTCCGGGCGATTGCGCCTCTCTCGAACCCGACCAAGTACTTAGGACGGCGCTGCGCGCCGCCGGGACCTGAGAGGGTTTCGAGGTGTGTTGTGCAGGGGAGCTCAGCCTCCTCCTGTTTGCAGAATAATTGAGCGGACGCTTGCGTGTTCGCGCGGGCCCCCGGGACACACTCCCGGGCGGCCGGCTGCTCAGCTCTAGTTGACGCAGCTCCCTGGTTGATCCTGCCAGTAGTCATATGCTTGTCTCAAAGATTAAGCCATGCATGTCTCAGTACAAGCCGCATTAAGGTGAAACCGCGAATGGCTCATTAAATCAGTTATGGTTCCTTAGATCGTACCCACGTTACTTGGATAACTGTGGTAATTCTAGAGCTAATACATGCAAACAGAGTCCCGACCAGAGATGGAAGGGACGCTTTTATTAGATCAAAACCAATCGGTCGGCTCGTCCGGTCCGTTTGCCTTGGTGACTCTGAATAACTTAGGGCTGATCGCACGGTCCTCGTACCGGCGACGCATCTTTCAAATGTCTGCCTTATCAACTGTCGATGGTAGGTTCTGCGCCTACCATGGTTGTAACGGGTAACGGGGAATCAGGGTTCGATTCCGGAGAGGGAGCCTGAGAAACGGCTACCACATCCAAGGAAGGCAGCAGGCGCGCAAATTACCCACTCCCGGCACGGGGAGGTAGTGACGAAAAATAACGATACGGGACTCATCCGAGGCCCCGTAATCGGAATGAGTACACTTTAAATCCTTTAACGAGTATCTATTGGAGGGCAAGTCTGGTGCCAGCAGCCGCGGTAATTCCA